>NC_060152.1:33986999-34013159 GCF_021292245.1 Micropterus dolomieu | reverse complement strand
TTCTGTTGAGACATTCAGATGGTAGAGTCAGAATTTGGCGTAAACAGAATGAGAACATGGATCCATCATGCCTTGTTACCACTGTGCAGGCTGGTGGTGGTGGTGTAATGGTGTGGGGGATGTTTTCTTGGCACACTTTAGGCCCCTTAGTGCCAACTGGGCATGGTTTAAATGCCACGGCCTACCTGAGCATTGTTTCTGACCATGTCCATCCCTTTATGGCCACCATGTACCCATCCTCTGATGGCTACTTCCAGCAGGATAATGCACCGTGTCACAAAGCTCCAATCATTTCAAATTGGTTTCTTGAACATGACAATGAGTTCACTGTACTAAAATGGCCCCCACAGTCACCAGATCTCAACCCAATAGAGCATCTTTGGGATGCGGTGGAACGGGAGCTTCGTGCCCTGGATGTGCATCCCACAAATCTCCATCAACTGCAAGATGCTATCCATCAATATGGGCCAACATTTCTAAAGAATGCTTTCAGCACCTTGTTGAATCAATGCCACGTAGAATTAAGGCACTTCTGAAGGCGAAAGGGGGTCAAACACAGTATTAGTATGGTGTTCCTAATAATCCTTTAGGTGAGTGTATATAGAGAGAGAGATATTATATATTTATTTTTGTTTTCACATTAATTAAAATTTCTGAAACTAATCACTTCAAATATTTTTTCGTTCTTAAGGAACAGGACCCAGAGGTTAATTAACCGGAGCATTTCAGCGTAAAAAAACAATTGGCTTGTCTATAATGTGACCTCAAACCTTCATACCTCTGTGACATCTCTCTTCTGACATTTCCTTGTACTTGTACTACTTCCACGCTAATACCTGCTTCAACAACTACATCAGATATTGTGTGTGTGAAGTCTGTTTGATGATCACCAGACGGACGCATGTTTTGTACCGTGTGATGTTTGCAGCAGTCGGGTTGGTTTGCTTTATATTTTCTTGACAGCTGTTGGCGTGCAGTTTTGTACCAGAGCATCTGTATTTAACCTTCAGTGTGGAGCGGTGAAGTATTCAGATAATTTACATCAGTAGAGGTACATTCAGTCCTTCATTCAGTTCACATTTCTTGTGCGTCAGTGGACATTTAATCGCAGTGGTGGAAGATCAGGAGTCACAAATCATCAGGAATCACCCCCTGGAAATTAGAGGTGCAATGATTTATTGTTTAATTGATTAGTTGTCGGATAATAAATTGTATGACCAATCGGTTTGAGTCATTTTTAAAAGTCCAAATTCTTTGATTCCAGCTTCTTAAATGTGAATATTTCCTGGTTTCTTTCCTCCTCTGTGACAGTAAACTGAATATCTTTGGGTTGTGTGTAAAACAAAATATATTAGGACGTTATCTTGGGCTTTGGGAAACACGGATTGATATTTTTCACCATTTCCTGACATCTTATAGACAAAACAACTAATCAATTTATCTGGAAAATCACTGACAATGAAAATCTGAAAAGCCTAAAATCTCTTGGTCGCAGCGCCGTGTGCAGGTCGGTGCCGTCGAGGCGTCCCGGGTGACTTGTGTTGACGTCAGCAGGCTCGCGCTCAGGTGGCCCGACGCTCTCAGGTGGGCTGTTCACACCTGTTGGATCCTGTCAGGATGGAAACCCGGTCTGCAGGGAAACGGAAGAAGAAAGTGAAAGGTTGAAAAGGTGGCGGATTCATACATTATCTGTCTGATGTTCATGGCTTGCGGAGTTTCTCTATTTAATATGTTTGTGTGTACTTCTCTGAGTCTACCTGTGCAGGTAGCCCACAGTATGCCTGCACGTGGTTTTCTATCATTTATCCTTACTTTTTGCCCTTTGTGTTGAGGAGTGTTCCTCTATGTTCCTAAAACAATCTCTCCTCATTTAGTAGCTGAAGAAGCTTCATGCATAAAGGACTGAGCAATATCACGTGAAACCAATGTCACGATTAATTGTGGAACTGACCTCTGTAAGGGTTAATGAACGATATCTTGTTAAAGCACATGTTCTCACAGTGGAGCCTTGTATTCATTCTTTGTAGCGGCATATTTTAAACCTAAATTTACCTTAAAGTGCTCAAAACAAAATGTGTTTTTTATTTCTATGTGTCAAAAAAATATTGTTTTGGTGCTGAAACCTGGTTATCGTATTTACATAGGTCCAGGAAATTTTAAACAGCACGCAGTCTTGGATGCTGATGAAATATTACTCCCCAGAGGACGAAGGGTCACATGAGCTTTTCTGTAGCGACCACCAGACCGTATCCTGGTGGTGCACTCATAATGTTCAAAAGGTTGAGTGTAGAACGCTGGACTCTTCTCACCCTCAACGTTCACCATCTTGGATACGTAGCACAAGGGGAGGGACCTCCAACGTAAGTTTAAACTTGTGCAAATGGCGTCCGAGGAAGATGCAGTGGATGCTATTTGTAAAAGTACGTTTACTTTTATTAATTTTAATTAAAGTTTAATTGAAGTCAAGTGAGCAAACAAGCCGGCAGATATTTTGGCGGGCGATCAAAGGATGGGGACGATCGGCCCGGTTACAATTCGTAATTAAAAAGAAGAAGTGGTTAAATGCTGTAATTGTCTTTCCCAGTTAGCGCACAGCAGCCGTGTTTGATTTAGGACGTCACTATCCTGTCGAGATTCACACTATGAAAGTAAGTAACCCAGAGTACTGCGTATTTTACTAACAGTACTGTCTGAATTGAGACACAGCTCTGAGTGACCCAAATCAGCCTCCTGCCTCCTTGTTTCAAGGTGTTGTAATTCACACCTGCATTGGCTGGAACAGTGGGTTCCTGTCCAGGTGTGCATGTTAGACCCGTCTGTAGATTAACGGTCTCTCTGCAGAATCAGTGAAGTGTCATGTTTAGCTTAGTTCAGTTGCTTCAGGATAAGAGATTCAAAATGATAAAAGACAAAAGAAATGCACAAACGCATATTTGTGCAGCTTCGAAGACAAACAGGACAAAACAGACAAAAGAAAAACCAAAACCTGAGCACAGAGTTGAGTCTGGAAACTGGAGCCGGGAGGTGTTTTTAATACTCCTGATTCAGACACAAACTCCAGACACGACAACAAACAAGCTAACAGCAAACTGTGAGCTGTAGGTTAAAGACATCCATCACCCAGCAGTTAGAGAAGTGAAGGTGTCGGAGCGTCTGCGGTCTGTTTAGAGATTAAGATTTGACCAACAGAGATGCAAGACTTGAGTCTTTAATCTCATGTGAATTATATGTTTTAAAATGTCCTGGGGCCTTTCTCAATCTGTCTTCTTGTCGTCTTGTGTTCTTGTGAAACGTCATCTTTTGTGGTCAAAGTTCTGTCCCAAAACACAAGTTTGCATTTTGGCAAGAACGGTTAAAATTCCCAGAAATGTTCTTGACACGCCCATTTTACCCAGGATCCATCTTGTCGGCACAGATATCCCAGCATTCATTTCGGCATTCAAGCGAGGGGCTGAAAGAAGCTGAGAGAGAGAGAGAGTCCAACAGCAAGACGTTTTTTACTATTTTCTTATGTTATTTCATCACGAAATCACTTCTGAGAAGGTTTGAGGTGAGAAATCAGCTGTGTAAATGTTGAATATTGACAATTTGGGAGGGGGGGGGGGGGTCTAGCCAACCAGCCCGCAGGCGTGACCTAACGAGCCAGCCGGTCAGTCAGCTGACAGAGGCCTCAACAGACACGCAGACCACTGCAGCCAACACAGCAGAAAGTCCAGAGTAAAGCAATGCAAGAGGCCTCTGTGCTGGGGGTATTGCGCAATACCAGGAAGAACGCATCGTGTCAAACCGTCAGCGGCGCTCTGCGTGCTCCTGACATTGCAAGTTCATTCTTCCAGGAACGACTACCAAGAACACAAGTGCATTCTTTGCATTCTTGGTTTTGAGAAACACTCCTGATCTGTTTGACACATACTGATGATGTCATCGACTTTAGACCCACCCATGGAGGCTCTGACTGACTCCGTAGATTCTCAGAAGTGTTTACCAGAACAGAAGCAGACCTCTGAATCACTGATTACTTACAGAACTGGAGACGTGGGCGGCGTTCTGAAAACAGGCGGGCGTGTGTGTGTCATGTGGAGGCTGTATCCCATGATCCAACACCACAGCTGTCTGATGTCATGGCAACCGCTGGAGGAAACAAAGAAAGATGTCAGTGATAACAGCTGGACTCGAACACTAAATATCACATCGCAGCGGGAGGTGGGAGGCTTTACATGTTGCTGGACGTTGTAGCTGTGATTCAGCTGCTGTTGTGATTTCCTACAGTACCCAGAATACTTTTCAGCAGCTCTGACAGAAGCAGTGGGAACATTTAAACATACTACACATCAGCAACAAACTGCCTGATGGGATTTCTGCTGTGTTTTTTTCAGTCTGTTTGCAGCTTCGTAGCCTCAAAGCATTTATGAAGCTGCAGCAGCCCGGAGGAGAGAGGCCTCTGCTCATTCTGCACCTGACCAACATTATTTATGCACTTAAAAACCTGTTATTCAGGTCAGGTGATTTGGCTCAGCTGTTTCAGCTGTTTGGTCATGTGACCAAGCAGGGACCTCGGGGTCTGACAAGTGAAGCCAATTAGAGACTTGACTGTTTTCTTGATCCTGCTCCCGCTGATTTTGTCACCAACCCGCCCGCTCCTGCAAACATTGTGACATGCAGAGTAAAAAAAGGACACAAATGTTTGGGCTATGCTCAACGTTCAGAACAACCGACATAAATCATTGCATTCATTTTTGTAACAACTGAGAAGTTGACGGGAGCCACCGACGCTGTGCAGTGAGTCAACCTCACTCCCAGACACACAGGGCCGGGCGATATGGCCAAAAATGTTATCACGATAAAAACATTTCACATCATTCGATATCGATAATTGACCCTTTGCTAAGCCCCGCCCCCCTTAGTTACTGTTGCTAAGTCCGACAAACTGTCGGCGGTGCCACAGTCTATTTCTGCACTCCCCGGAGAAATATCGTCAAATTTGTTGGAAAAAGTGATCTCAGAAAGAAGCAGACAGTTTCGCAGTTGCATTATACATTTGAAGGTTGTATTCAGGCTGTCGGACTCAGACTGACTCAGTGTGTGAACCACCGCATCCCCGACGATTGAGACAAAAGACAACGATATGAAGGATCAGCAGTGTTCCTGTATAGCTGGCCGGCCTCTGTTCATTATTACAGTCATTAAAAAGAAGAACAGCAGGACTTTATTACAGTCAGTAGGAAGTTGGCTAGCGTTAGCTAACTAACATCACATTGTAGGTTTTGGAAAGAGAATACATTTTTTATTTTTTTTATTTTTTAAACCTGTCCTGCCCAGCAGCCTGGCATAGAGTATAATGACCTGGATACCATATTGTGCCAGACAGATTCTACTTTAACAAGAGAGTATTAAAATACTCCTTTGTCTGTTTTATTTATTTAATTATGTATTGATTTGTCACCGGGCCGGACAGGGGGGCAGACACGGGGATGGGGGGGCACAAACAGACAGCACAGAGAAAGGACAACACCTGTAAGAGAAGGGGGATGGAAGGTGGGGACAACAGGGAAAAGCTGTGGGAAACACCAATTGCAGAAAGCAACAAAACCTGCAATAGAACAGAGAGGGGGGCTTGGGGAGGAGAAAAACAACAACAACAAACAAACACAAACAAACAATAAAAATATTAATGGTAAAAGACAACCAGCCGAATAGCAGCAATAAACAGCTGACATAGTAAGACAACTAAGAGAACAATGAAAACAAGAAACAGTCACACACATTAAATAAGCAACACAGCACAGCTACGAGAGCTGGAATAATAATTAATTTAATTAAGTAACTGAAAGAAAAGCATCAGGAATAATTCTACCAGGGACAACCTACATTTGTGTGTGTGTGTGTGTGTGTGTGTGTACATGTGTGTGCGCATAAGCCTGTGAAAGAATGTAGTTGTTAGTGAGAGTGGTGACGCCACGACTGTAACAGGCAGGCAAGAACCCCAGTAGCCAATAGGGGTGGAAAGAAGAAAAAATGAATGAATAAATCAAAAGAAGAGAATTAATTGAACTTCTCCCTTCAGCCTCTCTGGGTAGCTGCTGTAACTATTACAAGATGCTGCAGGAACAGCATTTGACCAGATTTTAGAAAAATACAGCCAGAAAATTTTTTACATTAGAGTCAGTGGAGCGCAGCCATAAAGGCACCGGACTTTAGTTAGAGCGAGTCCTATACTGCACTGTGATTGGCCAGCTCTGTATTTGGGGCGTGTCTTAGCGAAGGGTCACTTATCACGATAAATGTCAAATGATTATTTCTTTCAAGTTTAAAGGCTTTTTTTTGCTCCTGGGTGTGAAAAGAAGAAGCCAGATGGTGAATTGTGTGGTTGAACTTTTCTTTATGCCAAACAGTGGATCACTTAGAGTTAGAACATTCAAAACTATCATGGTAAAATCTTTTTCAACAAATACGACTAGTAAATCTTTTTTCAGTCCCTTTTCCTCAACAAATTAATACTTTAATAGAAATATTAAGTGCAAATTTGGTCATGAATCAAATGAATTATTATTATATCAAATATTTATTGAAGATATATTGAACATTTATTATATTGTTATTGAGTAAAATTAGATTGCGACAATTATCATTATTGTTTTATTGCCCAGCCCTAAACGAATGAACTAGTGCTCATGGGGTTTACCCTCCTCGTCAGCATGTCCGCCTCCCGTTCCCGAGGGGAATCGCCCGCTCCCGCGCAATTTGTGTTTTTGCCAATTAAAATGTAGGTTAATTATACGTCGGACCCGTTTCAAACAGTCATGCAGTTACAGATTCATGCCGTTGTCGTCCTAGTGTGACAGACTTGCTAACCAATCACAAGCGCCATGCGCCTCCTGTTAAGGTCCTACTCACCAATCAGAGCGGGCACAGGGCGTGTACATTTTACAACAACAAACCAAACTGGAGGAAAACGTAGGATAATGGCGTCAGCTCAACCGACACAGGCTGTTTTGTCCGGCGTCAAGTCATACTGAAGTGTTTCAGCAGAGGAGCGTTTAGCCTGCACGTCTTTAACGTTTTGTTAGTCATTTTGTGTGCTTCAACTATCGACTACCCGTTCCGCTCTCTGCAGGCTACATATCCACATGGAGCATTTCAGAATAAGAGCGTTTTGCCTGCCTGATTTTGCTGACTTGTTCAGATTTTTATCTTATTTTTTCAGTTGTCCTTGATTTTTGGGCTGCTACCATGGTTAAGTAGCGACGTATTGAAATTGTTTCTCTTTTTGTCCATATTAACTGTGTTTATTGTTGATACCCGATTGGGACAGGGTGTTTTATTTTGAAAATCGACTGGATTGTCTCTGCCGTTCTGTGTCTGACTTTCCTGCCTGGTTTGTCCGCTCTGCGCTGCTTGACGCAGCTTCTGGCAGAAAAATCGCAATTAGATTCCCCCCCCCAAATCATTCAGCTCTATTCAGTAAACAGTTTCCTGATGAGTTCATGGTCTGTCGCTAATTTCAAGTCTTCTTCAACAATGATGTTCATTTAGTAAATTATGGTCCCATTTAGTGGAACATAGACCAGAAGGCAGGGGATGCTTTAGGGCGGGGCTACAAGCTGATTGGCCCTGACGACCTGTCAGTCGGGATAGAGGCGACTCGTATCGGCTACAGGAAGTACGTTTTGTTTTACACCTGTTATTCCCAAAAAATCCCCAACCGGTCGAGGCAGATGGTCGCCCACCCTGAGCCACGGTTCTGCTCGAGGTTTCTGCCTCTTAAAGGAAGTTTTTCCTTGCCTTCCTGCTGCTCTTGGTGGGAACTGTTGGGCTTCTGTAAATGGCATCGTACGGTCTAGACCTGCTCTTTATGAAAAGCGCTGTGAGATAACTGTTGTTTTGATTTGGCGCTATATAAATAAAATTGAATTGAAAATTAGCATCCCAGCTAACATCACTCCACCGCATGGTCCAAATATGGTCACGTCTGATTCCAAAAAAACAAGACAGCTGAGCTCTGCTTGCGATTGGGTCGGTCTGGTTTGTGGGCGGGACCTTGATGCCGTGGCTCCACCGTCACCAGCACAAGAAAGTCTATTATTTATCAGCGACCTGAGCTCACTCTGCTGTGTGTGTGTTGGCAGGGGTTAGTTTTCCCACTGTTCCCAGTCTGTTTAATAAAGGTTGTTTCAGTCCAGATGTGGTTTCATGTGGTTTTTCCTCTCTGCTGGTTCTCCTAATATGGGAACGGCTGGAAGACATGTCTCTGCTCTCTGGGGAGTCCTGGGAGCAAATCTGATTATTAATATCTACGGCTGTGTGTTTGTGGTATTTCTGTGACCGCTCGCAGCAGGCGATATGGCAAAACATTTAAATAGGGCTGCAGCTGCCGATTATTTCAGTAATGGAGTATTCTGCAAGTTACTCCATCGGATAAGAAATAATTCTGCTGGAGTTTTTGTTGAGCTTGAAATGATCCCAGACTTTGGACACTTTCTGTCTTTGTCTCTTCTTCCCCTCTCACTATTTTCTCTCTCTTCCTCCACTTAGCAATCGGCACCATCAAATCACGTCGTCGTCACTTGTCCACAGCGTCAGCGCGTTGTTACAGTAATTGCGCTGTATGTAGTTATATGGATAAAACAGAGAATTTGGATCGATGCTTTGTAGTAATTGAGTTACTTGAGTTTCTAGAATCGTTTCAGCCTTACGTTTTAGCCTGATCATTTATCAATTAACAATCAATATTGATATATATTAGGGCTGTAACAACAGTTCTGAAACCGATACCACAACACAAAAGTTGAGTAACTTCGACTACTTTAATTAACCCAAGATGGAAAGTAGTAGTAATTATTATTATTATTATTATTAGTGGTGTAACAGTACACAAATCTCTGTTCGGTATGGAACTCGCTTTTGAAGTCACGGTTCTGATTTTTCCCATGAGCCTAAAATTAGTACGAGTGATAAACTGGAAAAAATAAGTTGTACCAGCTGCAAAGAGAAGAGAGAAACAAATTATTCAAATATAACTAACCCTGACGTCGTAATCTGGAGCCGTCTGACATTCAGTCGGTATGTGTGACATACAGAAAGACGTGTCTGTTTACCAGAGAGCCTGTAATGAAGGTCCAGTTGCATTGTGGGAAATGTAGGATCCAGTGTTTGTGGATTTGGACCCATACCGGGGACTAAAAGTCTAAATGTCTCCTCACAGACTCAGAAACAGGAAGCATCATCTCAGACTTGAACATGATTGGTTCTCGCATCTTTTCATAATGACCAGTTTTCTTAATTGTCTCCACGGTTTGCGTTGACATGTATCCCATCATGCCTTGCACACACAGTGCTTCAAAGTGATGGGATGTGCTATTGAAGTACCTGTAAATGTTACATAGGTGTATATGTTTGAAGCCTGAGCAGAGTTCAAACCTCCCTGCAGACGTGCCTCTGAACCAATCACTGAACCCCTGTGCAGCTCCAGGGTTGTTGTTGTTTTTTTTTCCCAGAATGCACAGCTTCCTGTTTCCCTCCTTCTCGGACAAATGGCTTTATTGTCCCCTTCAGGTCTGTTCCCCCTGCTGTGAGGACCAATAAAAATGATTTGTGACTTTGATCTGATGTGTTTGTTTGGACGGATGTTGATGTTGAACACTTTGAAAATAAAGCACCTCACAGGAAGCGGTTTTATTGTGACGACCAGTTTTAGATATTTACTTACGACTTCTTTTGGAGTAGATAGCTGGCCCCAGAAAACATTTGCCGTTCTGTTTTCTTGGCAGATATTGCGTACACTTGAACTGATTGGGGTCTATAAGGTGCTTACAACAGGTTTTGCAGCTGACCCTGTCCACAGCACAGCTACGTAGCTTAGCTTCAGTGGCTCTCTGCTCCTCCAATCTGGTAACACGCTGACCGCCGTGTACTGCAGGTAATTCACCGACTGTGTGAGACAGAGCTGCAATGATTAAACGATTAGTTGTCGACTATTAAATGAATCGCCAGCTATTTTGATCATGGATTCATCGGTTTGAGTAATTTTTTTTAAGAAAAAATCATCTAAATTCTGATTCCTGCTTCTTAAATGTGAATATTTCCTGGTTTCTTTCCTCCTCTGTGACAGTAAACTGAATATCTGAGACATTTTTCACGGTTTTCTGACATTTTATAGCCCAAACGCCTAATCAAATAATCAAGAAAATAATCGACAGATTAATCAACAATGAATGGAGCAACATGATTGTTTGTGTTGCCCGATGAAGGTGAGTCCAGTGTTTTCTCTCTGTTGGCTCTGTGTTTGGTCTCCACCAGCTCTTTAGCTGCTAACTGCTCCACTATGTTCACCAGCTGTCTTCTGTTTGATGAAGCCCAGAGGCTGCAGATTCTGCTGCTGATTTGTCTGTAGGTTCATCACTGCCAGCGACACCAAACATGTTGTCGAACATACGTAGTATTAAACATAACCATTAACAGCCCTCCAGTCTTGTTGAACCGCCGAGATGCTGCAGGAGGGAAGTCGGCTCAAACTGTTCATTTGTCTCCAGAGATATATTGGTGCTTTTGATAAGAAGGGAAGTTGGGAAAGCCTGCTGTATGTCAGCCAGATATCTTGTTCCTGTTATGAGCCTCTGGGAGTCGAGGTCTATGTCTGTATTTGGTCATTTGTTTGCGGGTTGGTGGGTTTGTGTTTTCTGAAACAGAAGAGGAAATATAAAACCTCCTATCATGGGTTTATGTCATTATATAATTTCCCCCACATGCCACCATAATAAAAGATACTTCTCTAAAACTATTGACAGGACGCCTTGAACTGCAAACAGTCAATTCAGACCCTTGAATGAAGTTTTCCATGGTTTATATGCACATGTGCTCATGTAGTGGTTTGTTTTTTATTAGAATTCCTGAGCTGGCATTAAGTGTGAGGCACGAACAGGGAGGGACGAGGATCTCTGAAGTATTGTGTTGGCTGTCAAATGGAAAACCATTTTTTACTGATGTTAAACGCACAACTGCATATTTTTTAAGCTACACAAGCAGAGAAACACGACAGTTTCCGCAACTTTTTCTTTTATTTCTATCACTGACTTGCCTTGTCTTGCTCTTGACTTGTGACACGTTGGTCCTGGCTTGTGTTTTTACATGGCACATGTTGCTCTTGACCTGGTCCTTGTCCCGCCCCTGTAAGACCAGTGCCTGTCGGAGTGGAGCCTCCTGTGGAAGTACTGCAGCATCTGTAGTATCAGAGGGGAAGTAAAGTGTCAGTGGGAGTACTTCAGGGCTGCTCTGCTGTGAAACAGGATGACTCGTTCATCAGACCCGCCCCCTCTTTCTTTTTGTTTTTTTGGTTCTTGCTGTGTTTGCAGACTGCAGGCTCGCTGGCTGCTCTGACAGGCGCTCAGTGAAGCAACACGCTCTGCTATAAATACATGAATGATAGCCGAGGCTCTGCAGGCTGCGCGGCGTCTGTATTTACGTCCTGAACCTGGAGGGCTCGCAGATCCACGCTGCTGCTGCTGCTGCTGGATTTATCTGAGGGGAGTTTACTGCCAGACATTTTCCTCTTGCTTTGAACTTGTTCTGTGTTTCCTGAGCGCTTAGTGGAGAGTTAATTTGACGGAGTCGGCTGTGTATTGGAGAGAGCGGCGATGGGAGACTTCTGGGGAGACATAGTCAGTCAGAGGGTGGCCAGAGCGATGTCCCTGGTATGTATCTGCTGTTTTTGGCTCTCTCATGTCGTCCGATTGAAAGCAGACTCCTTAAAGTTTGTGGTTGTGGCCTCATATGGCTTCGCTTCACACAGATATAATTAGAAACAAGCCGCAGATTGTTTCTGTTGTAATAATTAGGGCACAAGGGAGGATTTTAACAGGACGTGATTGACAGGTCGTACTCCATGGGGCTCGAAACATTTTGAGGAAATGAGTTAAAACAGGAAAAGAGCTCAGTGACGGAGCAGAAGTGAGCCCACGTGTGCCAAGGCAAACCCTCAAACACATCCTGCCTCTAAACATTATGAACGTTGATCAATGCAGGAATGATTAATCGGTTACTTCCTGATGGATTTATTGTTATGAACATCATAAATGTTTCCCTAAGCCCAAAGACCAGTTTACTGCCACAGAAGAAGACGCAGCTTTTCGATCTGTCCAGCCTGAGGCGCACACATGAAGCACACATGAAATTAAATAAATTGGTTCATTACAGCATGCAGAAACTGGGATAATATGTTTTAAAATATGCACACAAATGCAATAGTAAACACATTTTAAAGAGTTTCCTGTAAAGTCATATTTAAATATTTTCTTAAATTTCCAAATGCAGGTCCGTATTTATAGACTTAGAGTAATATTGATTAACACATTTATACATAACAGATCTTAGGACCTCAGATCAAACATTCATTAGTAACCCTGGCCGCCATTTACTCGACTAATGTGCAATACTATGTCCCAGTACTGCAACACGTACTGCAACACGTACTGCAATACATACTGCACATATTTCCACACTCCTATTTATATATTAGATTTTCTTTTGTTATTATTTTATTATTTCTTATTTCTGCCTTGATTACCAACGTGAGAAACTGTAATACAACGGTTTCCTCTTGCGGATCAATAAAGTATTTGTGAATATTGCACATCGGTGTAAAGATAAACATAAATACATGATCTCACAGCTGCAGAAGTCAGCCGGACAGCTGATATTCTCTTATTGTTAGAAGAAAATCAGTGCTCTTCGCTTGAAATAGAAATCACTTTCCACGGTTTATTTTAACCTCCCTCCATTTTTCTGCCGTATAAAAAGAAGGCGATTAAAGTCTGACAGCTGTAACAGCTGGTGTCATGAGACCTGGGAACGGGGTCGAGGGTCCGGAAGTGAAGAAACTGCGAGCAGACCCGAGCGCAACGCTGCAGACGTTTCGTTTTTCTGCTCGTGGAAACTGTAAATCTGAAAGCTGATCTTTGAGCCAGATTCCTCCGGGCCAGATTTTATTTTTAGTATCTTTTTAAAAGTCTTCTGGTCTTTTCCTTGTAGAAAGTACTCAGCCCCCTTTTACATAAGTAAAAGTATCAAATGTAAAAATACTCAATATGCAAAATGGCTCTTTTGTGAGCGTTAAATTACTAAACATGATATTCTTTTTGTTTTCTTATGCACACAAGATGATGATTTGAAGTTATTGTTAGCATCAAGTGGAAAAACAAGTTTTCTATAGCAGAAAAATCTGTGTGGTGAAGTATACAGTATATACAGTACAGTATTTCCCTCTGAAATGCAGTGCAGTAGAAGTATTAAGTAACAAAGTGGGTAGACTTAAGTACAAGTACCTCGAAATTGGATTTGCATACAGAACTGAAGTACTTTTTCAGTTCTTTCCACAGACGCTTCAGAAAGCTTCTTTAATGCATTTAGATTTAAATTAAAAAGTACATTAATGCTCACAATCAAGCCCGTGGTGTGAACAGGAAAACAGACTGCATACTTTACACACATATATTATATTTAACACATTATTTACAAATACTACTGTGTTGCAATATGTGTACACTGTTTTTTTTACTACAAACAGAAAGAAAATCACACCTAAAAGTCACTTGTGCGTTCGTCAGATCAGTTTCCGCTGCTGTGGGTTTCTGCAAGTCAGGAGGTTTCAGCCAGAGATATGACGTAGATGGTTTATCAATTTGTGTCAAGCAACTGATGAATTGATTGACCGGAGCCCGACGGGGCCGGGACTCTCATTACAGACCTTCACTGTCTGTAATTTAACTCATCGTTCAGGACGACATTTTAACCCTGCTGAAATATTCAAGAGCTGAACTCTTCACCGCTCACACCACGATCACTGCAGATTTCTCCGCTTCCTGTGTCAGCGAGGCGTTGTAGTTGGTGTGAGTGCTGTGATGACAGGAAGGGAGGAATCCTCTGAGCGCCGTGTCCACCACAGCGTGAAATCTACTGTATGTGTGACCCCGACGAACCGGGTGGATCCAACACTCGCAGCGTTTTTGGACGCTTCAGGCATTTGCGCCGGGCGGTGCAGTCAATAGATTCACATCCTTTACTAAAGTAAAAGTACCAGTACAACAGTGTAAAATACTATGTTGCAAGTATTAATATTCCTACTTAAGCTGTAAAAAGTCCTTGACCTGCAGTGTGCTCCATTTTATTTAAAGTCCTGTGCTGCTGCTTGTGTTCAGAGGACATTCAGCATATTAACTTTATGTTGGAAAGCATTGTTCGGGGATTGGCACTGATATCTGTAGCTGTGACGCCTCCTGCTGCGTCAGCTGTGTCTAAAGTCTGCTTCACACCAGAAAAAAAGGTGAGATCCCTCAGATATAACGACAGAATGAACCTGTCTAATCTGAAGAACGCACACAGCAGACGGTTCAGTCCAGTTGGCAGGACCACACACTCAGCGTTTATACTAAAGCTGTAGAGTGGCGGTTTCGGGGACTTGGGATTAGTGATGTAACGATACCAGAGATGTTGTAATCGATACCAATACCAGTGAAATCACACGATTCTTGATACCAAATTTGATACCACAGAAAACAAAATAATAAATCCCATGTTCACATACGCTCCTTTTAATTTACATAAACCTAAATATGTAAATGCATATACAGAAAAAGTTAAGTGATCAAAATTGTATACATGTTATACAAAAAATGCAAAAAATATACTGGAAATTGATGAGGAATGTGCAAAATTCACACGGTAAGGACGGGAAGGAAGTGTTCTTGTGGTGTGAGGTTTTGGCCTGCTGCTGGAGGGGAGGGTCTGAAACAGTTTCAATGCATTTCTCCGTGCATTTGTTTGTTTCCAGTTTAGACTGCAAACTTCCTCTAAATAGTTTGAAAGTCTGAACCATCCATAAAAAATGCTTTCACACCAGAAACGAAGCGAACCACGGTCCGTGGGAGGTTTCACACCTGCAATTTTGGTTCGGACCAAACGAGGTGAAAGTCCCCTTAATCTGTCCATTTATTTCCTGGATTAATCGATCAGTTGTTTGGTCGTTAAAATGCCAGAAAACTGTGAAAATGTGGATCAGTGTTTCACAAAGCCCAAGGTGACGTCCTCAAATGTCTTGTTTTTTTCATAAACTAAAGATATTCAGTTTAGAAGAGGAAAGAAACCGGAAAAGATTCACATTTAAGAAGCTGGAATCAGAGAATTTAACTTTTTTGTTTCTTTATGACTCAAAACGATCAATCATTTTTCAAAATGGCAGTTAATTCATTAGCTGACGACTAATCGATTAATGGAGTAATTATTTATCAATCACTCTGCATGTCATTTTGCAACACAGTAACCCAGCAGAGACCTCCATTTATTTCAACATGGATCAAGCTTTACTACGATGTGCTACGATGCCGAGCGGCTCGTGCCGGCCAGAAAGCTAATAATCGATTTAGTTATGAATTAGTTTCAGACCCTGTCTTCAGGTCCCTGCTTCAAGGACACACAAGCCAAAACCAACAGTAAGAATTAAAAAAGGGAATATAGGTTAGACCTCCCAACCACGCTGGTAAATGTTATCTGTCCATCTTAGTGGTACTGAAACAGAGTACTTCGGCCTTTGAGTACTGTATTCTGTGTTTTTACTTCTGTTTTTACTACTTCTTTTAATATTCGTGTGGTATTTGTGTCTATATTGTGGTATGTGTGTTCTTTCTGATGCCCCTCAGGGGACAAATAACCTTCTATTTGACTTTACGTCCTCGCTAGTCATGTTCTGCCCCAGGTAATTGCTAAAGATGCACCGAATGTTCGGCCACCAAAATTAATCAATTAATGACAATAGCAAAAAAAAGCTCTTTCAGTGTTCGGCTTAATGAGTCAAAAGGCCGAATAAATTTTACTGAACGGATCCTCTGACATGTCGGAAGTGTGGAAGCATTTTAAAGTGTTCTGCTGTCTCCAGCACATCCGCTCCATCTGTGGCTGACTTCTTAGAAAAGAACCTCTTTCAGTGTTTCGGTCACTCGTCTGTGAGAAGGAGATTAAGCTAGCTGCCCCTACATTGGGAGTGCGCACGTATTCAAGCCTTTACGGTAAGTTAAACGGCCCAGAGCGAGCTGACAGGCAGGTTAGAGACTTTATCCTGTCAGTTTGTCTCTTTAGTATGAAGAGGAAGTCTTCATGTTACAACATTATTTATCAAACCGGGTCGGACTGGATGGATTTGGAGCGAGGAGGAAACACATGTGACAACGTCCGGTTTTCAAAATAAGGCGTCTGTACAGGATGGAAATAAAATTAACTGGATTATATTCACAGAAAGTATAAAACAGATTACATGTGTCCATTAAAAGTAAATGGACACCCCCCCCCACCATAGTCTCTCCACATCCTGTGGGAAACACTGAGGAAAAAGCTCATTTTGACTATTTAATTTATGCAGTGGAGGGAAAAAAAGCAAAATAAATGGAAGGAAAAATGTGAAACTACTCGTTCGTGTTCGGCAAAGTTTTTCATTATATTCGGTTTGAGCTTCGGCCAATACTTTTCATTTCTGTGCATCCCTAGTTATTGTGGTGAAACCAACTTTAGCGGTTGATTGAAGCGGTTGTTCAGCCTCTAGTGTCGACTTTACGCCCTCACTTTGGACAGAAGCTGTCCAAAGTCTAATTTCAGTCGTGAATCACAACCAGCTGTTTGTGACTCCAGCTTTCAGTTCTTTCAGCATGCTTCTGTTTAAACGGACAGCAGGCTCAGTCTCACAACCAACCAGCGTGGAGCTGCACTTCCTGTCTGACACGCCAACATCGCAGCAGCGTGTGTTTTATGCTTTTATATCCCGGGGGGACTTTAACCTGAATGCACACTGACAGGGTATCATGTCGCTGCAGGACAAACATTAAGTTACGGTTAGGCGTGGAGCTGTGATGGCTGAGGGCCAAAGGTTAGGGACTGCTTTATGTCCCCACAAGGATAGAGGAGCAAAGGCGTGTGTGACCTGCAGGAAACGCTCTCAGATCGTCTTCACTCCGTCATGTTTGTTTGATCAGCTGTGTCTCCTGAGTCCATCCAGCTGCTGATCTGTGGCAGCACTTCCTGTTGACATCAGCGGGGACTGCGCGGTGAGTCACGGCGTTCCCCCCCCCCAGCTGTGGGCGGAGCCAGACAGGCAGAGTGTGTCAGTGCAGCAGCTGCGCGGTTTTATGAAGTTAAAGTGGTATCGGGAGCAGCTGCAGAGCGAACCGCCGAGTCTGTGTTCATTAGAGCGCTGACAGGAAGCATCCCGTTTGGTCCTGAGCCTCCAGAGCTGCACAAGTTAGGACCAGTTTTAAACGAATGTTGTTTTTATTACAAATAAACTCTGAATGTGTCTGTAGTCACGTCACCTTTTCCTCACACAGCTGAGGTGTAAAGTAGTTTTTATGGGAGTCTGAAAAGAGGAGGAGGGCAGGAAGGCGACAGTCAAGTTCTGCATCATAAAACAGAAACCACATGAAACCTCTAAAACCAGAAGGAGGCACTGACAGAAACTAAAACCAGTCTCTGCTTCTGTGTGTTGTGGTTGATTTGATTCTGACGTTCTGATTTTCAGACAACCGTGAAGTATTTCTAACATTGTCCCAGGTGTTTCGCACAGAACCTCTAATTGTTTAGCCGTCATTTATCATCTAGCAAAACACTCCGGAGTTTCCGCTTCCTGTGAGGATTTGCTCCTGTTCTGTCTTACGTTATAATAAGCTAAATATGTTGGTCAGGGCGTCCCTCTCTCACTTCAAGAAGCTCCTGAAAACTCTGCAGAGAACACTTCATTTGATAACACCTCTAACTTCCTGTGCTCTTCTTCTTCTGTCTCCTTGCAGTCTCCTTGTACTGATTGCACAATTTGTTAACTCTTACTTCCTCCAGGGCTGGACCCAAATATTTGATCATCAGGTACACATTCGATTTTCAATTTAGGGATTCAAATATTTATTTTTCTCACACACCTGACCTCCGCCCACAGCCGTGAGCTCGACGCTCCTGTTCACGTCAAAGGGAAAACAAAGCCCTCAGTTCTGTGGAACACTTTAGTGAATCTGAATTTTATGTGATGGATCAGAAGTGAAATGAGGAAAAATATATACATAAGAGGCAAGAGGCACCCCTAACCAAACACTCCCATGATGTCTCTAAACAAGTAAGGGACAGTGTTGTAGAGAAGTACAAGTCAGAGTTAGGTTATAAAAAAATATCCAAATCTTTGATGATCCCCAGGAGCACCGTCAGATCTGTCATAACCAAATGGAAAGAACATGGCACAACAGTAAAACCTGCCAAGAGACGGCCGCCCACCAAACCTCACGGACCGGGCAAGGAGGATATTAATCAGAGAGGCGGCACAGAGACTAAGGTAACCCTGGAGGAGCTGCAGAGGTCCACAGCAGAGACTGGAGTATCTGTACATAGGACGACGACGAGCCGTACGCTCCATAGAGTTGGGCTTTACGGCAGGGTGGCCAGAAGAAAGCCATTACTCCCAAAATGTACGGAGGAAGGTGCTCTGGTCTGATGAGACTAAAATTTAACTTTTCGGCCATCAAACAAAACGCTACATCTGGTGCAATCACATCACCCAAAGCAGCATCGTGCTGTGGGGATGTTTTTCAGCAGCCAGGACTGTGAAACTGGTCAGAGTTGAGGTGTTAAATCCGGTACAAAACCTGCACAGCTGTGCGTGATTTGAGGCTAGGACGGAGGTTCACCTTCCAGCAGGACAATGACCCCAAACACACTGCTGAAGCAACACTTGAGTGGTTTAAGGGGAAAAATGTAAATGTGTTGGAAGGGCCTAGTCAAAGCCCTGACCTCAATCCAATAGAAAGTCTGTTGTCCGACTGAAAGATCGCTGTTCACAAGCGCAAACCATCCAACGTGAAAGAGCTGGAGCAGTTTTGTAAGGAGGATCCCAGTGGTAGGATGTGGCGAGCTCATAGAGACTTATCCAAAGCAACCTGGAGCTGTGAGCGCCTACAAAGTATTGAATTTAGGGGGGTGAATAGTTATGCACATTGACTTCTTCTGTTATTTTGTCCTATTTGTTGTTTGCTTCACAATTTAAAAAAAACCCAAACATCTTCAAAGTTGTGGGCTCGGTGTGTAAATTAAATCCTCAAACCATCGTTTAAGGCAACAAAACATGAAAAAAACCAAGGGGGGTGAATACTTTAGTGCGTGCGTGCGTGCGTGCAGGTCGGTCGGTCTCCCTGGACAACCAGCCGGTTAATATTTTCCCGTGATCTGTTTTTGGTGCTGCTCAGTTCAGCCTCTCGCCCTCTGGACTGTCGGCTACGGTTCCCTGCAGCATCTAGCCTTCCTGTCGTGAAATTACAGCTCGCTTACAACCAGTAACAGACGCGCCCTCCCTCCCGCGGCACCGTTGAAGCTTCCGATTATTCGCTGACGATTACTGTCAAAGCTCAAAAAATGGCGTTCGGGCCGGCCCTAGTATTTACCCCATTGCTATTAGCTCTTACTAATATCTATTGTTACCTGAAGACGTCTTGCTGTATTGATCTTTATTGACGTCTCTTTGGGTAAAAGCGAAAGAAAATTAATACATGTAAATGTTGTTTATTATTCTTGCATTGTTTGTGCACCTCGATCTGTATGAAACATTTTGTTCAGCTCAACACTTGCAAGAAAGACTGACAATAAAGCCTGACTTGATTTGACCGATAAAACGAGCAGTTTGAAGGAGCTAATTTTCACTTTTTAATATTTTACGGAGACGATATTTGCAGATTAATACAAAATATAATGCAAGTCAATCCTTCAGTTCATTTTACAGAAACGAGTATGATTCAGACTTACCGGCGTGGTAAACATGAGAGGTGAAAGTGCTGAAGCAGTCGTTAAGTCCATTATGTGTCTGTTCCTTGGTTATTTATATTCTCATGTCAACACTCTCCCTTGAGTTTTGGGAAGCTGCTCGGAGAAAAAGAAAGAATCTAACAAACAGCATTACTGGCCAGTGTTAAATATATCTAGTTCTACTGTTGAGAATAAAGCAGCTGAATGACAAACTGAACCCTGCTCTCCCTTAAACACCAAAGTATGTGTCTGTTTCATTTATTAACAAAGCTTCCATCTGAAACAACTTGTTCCTGCAGAGAGAACCTGGAGATTAGACTGTCAGGAATAATGGAAATAACGTGTGTCTGCTTTGTGTCTAAAGGCTTAGTGCAACTTTATGGACTAATTTGTTCCCTTTGCTTTGATTTTTCCCGTGTGTGTTCTGCAGGGGAACGATGAGGAGGCGGTCTTGGACCAGGGGAAGACCAGCTCCACCCTCTACACCAACTTTGAGAAAGAGGAGCTGGAGAGTGAGTCTTATGTTGACACCCAAACACACTCTGCAGCAAAGTATCTCCTGTCTGTGTTTACAGTCAATCACAGAGTAGCAAACATCACTCGGCCTGTGTTTATACATGTGAGGACAAGTCTGCCGGAGAGTAAGGGCAAACAGTAACATCAAAATAGTCACCAAAGATCGCTCTTATGGACTCTGGTTCTGGTCCCTGCACCACAGATCTTGTCAGTGACCTTCATCCTCTTTCTCCTCTTCCCCTTCATGTCTCTAAAGCGAAAGGAGTCTCTGTCCTAGAGCGGCGTCTCTGGGACTCGTCTCATCTGCAGCCATCGTTGGTTTCCCTTCAGTGTAAAAGCTGAACGTCGGCTCACCTGTGTTTAGTACCTGAGGCGTTGCTACTGTTAGCGTTAGCTGGATCGGGAGAGCGCGTCACGTTGAACACGGTGAAGCGTTCCTTCAGATTCACGCCGTGTTGAAGGAAACACTTCTATTATTCTAACGTTGGACAGGTTTGTGCAGCGGTGTTCGAGAGTGAGTGAGAGAGAGAGAGAGAGCCAGGAGTGCTGCATAAATATATGCTTCTCAATACAGCTCCTCAATCAAAACTTATTTTAAATACGCCTAGTAAAAATTTGCATTGATAATTATCCAAATTATGGGAAAGCAACCCTACCACCCCCCTTCACCCCCAAACAAAGCAGTCTCCCCTGACTTTTTAACATCATATCCATAACAGCAGCAAGGAGTGTGGTTCTTACAAAGCATATAGCCTTGGCCTGATGTTTCTTAACACCACAGGCTGAAATAAAGAAAAAAATAAAAAATAAAGCAAGTAGATCCCGACTTTTAAACAGCTGTTTCTCTGCACATGTAGCCTGTTTATAAGAGCAGTCTTCAGCAGTTACAAAACGTTACGTTAACGCCGCTCTCTCCCGACGAGTCCAGCATCAGTGACGGCAGCTGCTGGAGTTTCTTTCTGTAAGTTTCACGTCGCTGTGCTGCTTCAGCAGACGCTTCAATAAGTCAGATGTAGAAATGTTCGCGGCTGAAAGCTTTTTGCTGCTCGCACAGAGTTTACAATAGACGACAGTGTTCTTTGCATCTTAGACTGTGACACAATAATGGCAGCAGCTGCTTCCAGCTGTGGACAGAACGCCTCTCTCCCTCGTTCTCCCGTCTTCCTTTAGTGTTTGACTCTCAGCGGACATGAACAACAGAAGGTCCGGTGCTGCTTCAGTTCAGTCAGGAGCTGAGATATGCAGGAAGTTAGGAACCGAGGAGCAGAATCCAAACGCACGGGTCTTAACGAATCCACGGTTCTTGGAAACTTAGTACAGATTCCTACTTGGAACCGGTTCTCGATACCTAAACCTGTCTAATCTCTATAAGCTTTCTACAAGTTAAAACATGTTTCAAAATGTGTTCAGTGAGCCCACTCCAGACGTTCTACATCCCTACGTTCTTTAATTTGCTGTCATCTTTAAAGTAGTCACAGTAGCTTGAGTCATTTATTGCTAATAAGTTAATTACTTAATTCTTCATGCTTTGTTGATGTAACAAATGAGGTGACGTTAGGTCGGCGTAGCAGCTCCTGGCTGATAAACACTGAAATATGCAGAAAGTTAGGAACCAATAAGCAGAATCCAAACGCACGTTTCTTGGAAATTTGGTAACGGTTGCAACTTTGAACCGGTTCTAGAAACCAACCCTATATTATGTAAAATCAAAATACAGGTAATCCTAAAAGCTGCAGCCTTTTGGGGAAACCTGCAGAACTTGACAAGCCTGTCAGTTTGGTTTTACAGCTGCAGCGTGAACACAGTAGGTGGGAAAATCTTTATCTAATCTGAAGTTAATGCTTGTTAAAAATGTGCTGTTGTATTTATATCATTTGTACCGGTAGAAGATCTCTACATAGATGTATTTAGAAGCCCCTCATTTTTCTTTGTTTGGGAGTGATGAACTTCAGCTGTTGTTCCCACTTAGGATAAATGATCATAATGACCCGACTGGGCTGTTTAGTTACTGTGTTCCCTCCGTCAGGTCACAGAGCGGTGTACGTCGGCGTCCGTGTTCCCATGGGCCGAGAGAGTCGAAGGCGCCACCGTCACAGAGGACACAGACATCACCGGAAACGACGGGGCCGCTCGGACCGGGAGGACGGACGAGAGTCGCCCACATACGGTCGGTCCAGACTCGGACAGCATTTAATCACACACTGATTGTCAGAAATTGATTATCTGATTAGCTGTCGGTTGACCTGCAGACACGCCGTCCCAGAGAGTCCAGTTCATCCTCGGGACGGAAGACGGCGACGAGGAGCACATCCCCCACGACCTGTTCACCGAGCTGGACGAGATCTCCTTCAGAGACGGAGACTTGACGGAGTGGAAGGAGACCGCCAGGCGAGGACACGCTCACACTTTTACATTTAGATTATTCAGGATGAACCTTCAGCCTTCATCTGACTGTATAATCCATTATATGCACTTACACAGAGGCAGCACTTATGACAATGTGTGATGTCAGCATGCTGTCTTGTGTCTCTTCTGGCTGTCAGAAGAGACGCTAGCCTTAGCATAAGCTAACTAGCTATTGAAAAGCCAAACGGCTAACGGACGCCTCAGACTGAACAAACTTGGTTGGTTACAGTCAAGGGCTGATATTATAGTTCAGTGTTTAGTTCTTGCTAGATTTTCAAAAATCGTTTGAAGGCATCTTATGTGACAGGAAGAGATCGTTCCAGCCGTTTCGAACAGCATTCGATGCCTTGCTGTCCTGTTGGACGCCTTCTGAGACAGCAGTTTAGCCCATTTTGAACACAGCCTATGAGCTCTTTAAGATAAGATGGTGCCTGACCATTAAGAGCTTTGTAGGTAAGAAGAATGATTTTAAATTCTATTAAGCCAATGCAGAGAAGCTAAAACAGGAGAAATATGATCTCTTTTCCTGGTTCCTGTCAGAACACGTGCTGCAGCATTCTGGATCAGCTGAAGAGTCTTAACGGACTTTTTCGAGCAGCCTGATAATAAGGAATTGCAGTAATCCAGCCTAGAAGTAACAAATGCATGGACTAGTTTTTCTGCATCATTTTTAGACAGGATGTTCCTGAAATTTGCCTTGAAATTTGCTTAATGTGAGACTTAAACGACATGTCCTGATCAAAGATAACTCCAAGATTCCTCACAGTGGTGCTGGAGGCCAGAGCGATGCCATCAAGGGAAACTATATCTTTAGATAATGCGTCACGGAGGTGCTTAGGCCCCAGAACAAGTTTTATTTGAGTTTAACATGAGAAAATTACAGGTCATCCAGGTTTTAACATCCTGAAGGCACATTTGAAGTTTAGCTAACTGATTAGTTTCATCTGGCTTGATCGATAGATATAACTGAGTATCATCTGCATAACTATGGAAGTTTATGGAGTGTTTAAATATGATCTGAAAGTCTGACACAAGAAATGCTGCCAAAATTAGCAGTGCAACCTAAATCAGTGGAAGACTAATCAGGCTGAAGAATCTTTTAGAGGCTGGAAATGTCTGATTTTATTTAAGGCCTGATGGGAGCGTTTACATTTGGGCAGGTAGTAAAGATGTTTTATGCTCCTGTATTTGAAGCTGAGTCTGTTTGTTTTTAGGTGGCTGAAGTTTGAGGAGGACGTAGAAGACGGCGGTGAGCGCTGGAGTAAACCGTACGTGGCCACGCTGTCGCTTCACAGTCTGTTTGAGCTGCGTTCCTGCATCCTGAACGGCACCGTGATGCTCGACATGAGGGCCAGCACCATCGAGGACATCGCAGGTCAGTACGTCAACAGACGCGGCCGTCACTGTGCTGATGTTGAGTTAATCTTCTGAAGAGCTTTCCATCCTTTTCGCTGAAGCTACAGAACCTCAGCTACGTTCGTAAGCTGTGTCACTACCACTGACTGGACCATCCCTTCATGAATACACCATGATTTCTGACTTGCACGATCACTTTATCAAACAAACAGTTGTATTAAGATTCAGGAATGATGTTGAGGAAAAGTGTTTTGCAATAACGAAACTGGAATCATTTGTCATTTTATTTCATGATTGTATATGTAGCAAATTATTTTGGTCAGATTTGGAATATTTCTTTAAGACATTGACTGGTTCAGAGACATGATATTCTTTTATGATAAGATTGATGTAAAAGACTATATATTTTGAAACGTCTTTATCTTAAATGAAAAATATTTCATTTACAAATACATACGTGGCCTGTACTATGAAGCGAGGTAACTGGCTTATCCAGGTAACTTCAGGTGTAACTTTGACGTTGGGTGTAACTTCCTGATTAACCCGTACTACGAAAGGTGGATATCGTGGAGATCGACTGGTGTTTGACGATGCCAGTACCAAAACCAGTACCCTTAAAGTGAGTCCTCAATGTCCAAGACCGAGACAAGACCGTGTGCAAATGCGGTTGAATCCGAGACGAGACAAAGACCATCAAAAAGTGGTCTTAAGACCGGTCTTGAGTACTAAAACACTACTACACACCCCATCTGTACTCAGTGTTTATGATGAAAAGTAGGCTATTAATACACACCACTTGATAAAATATGTTTAGGTTTCATCCTGCAGCTAAAACTACATTATTCTTAACACTACAGCATGACGTTCAGACAGCGAGCCCTGCAGCCTCGGTTATTTTAGGGAGGAGATCTTAATTAAATAACGGCCAGTTTCTGAGATTGATAATTGAATTATCAAGTGTTTTCACATAGGCTTTTTAGATTGACTATTTTAAGTGACCAAAAAACACAGAGCCAGGGTGGGGGTTAACAAACCAAGTAATACATTCCTAGATGAAAGTGGCAAATTTACAGTCATTTATGCAAATTTATCGTCATTGGTTTTTATTGTTTTTCAAAGTTTGGCTGAATGGAACAATTTTAAATTAAAGAAATCCAAGGACTGAGCCTTGGGGAACTCCAGAGTGAAAACTGCGAGCTGTGTTTAAGAAATGTCCGGTCTCCTCATTTTTAAATATCAGGATAGTCAGTCCCGTTAAACTTGTCTTATGTTGTTTTTGTCAGACGACTTCATGATCTTAAACTAGATATTAAATCACATGTCAGGGCGGTAGAGCTGCTTTTACTCACGGAGTGAGACACATTTAGTCATCTGCTTAATAATGATGTATGATAAGTCAAAGAGGACCAAGTATTGATCCTTGGGGAACTCCACACGTCATGTTTGTCTGCTCCTGGAGATTATACTTGAACCACGTAACTATGACAAGCCGTCTCAGTACACGTAACATGTCTGCTAACCTCATGTTGTTCTTCCTCACATGCAGACATGGTGATTGACAGCATGGTGGCGTCGGGCCAGCTGGAGGAGGGTGTTCGGGAGAAAGTGAGGGAGGCCATGTTGCGGCGTCACCACCATCAGAGCGAGAAGAAGCTGAGCAACCGAATCCCGCTGGTTCGATCCTTCGCTGACATAGGCAAGAAACACTCCGAGCCACACTTACTGGAACGCAACGGTGAGACCACGGCGCTCTCGTCATTCTGAAAGTCACACTTCTGCAAATTGGTAGGAAGGTCTTATTCTTCAGTTCCCAGGATGAGATTCTCCAAGTGAATTAATCTTTCCAGTGAATCACAGATGTTATCCAGGAGCAGAAAGAGAAACATTTGACAGATTTCTGACATATCGTGACCTCTGAACTATCAGGTTCTACTGAAGATGACAGAAAGCATTTCAGACGTACTTAACAATTCACACTCTTTATATTTGCACTCTTTCCTACTTCGTACTGCATCTGCTGCACAACAGTTTGCCTCTGGATGAATGAAGATATGTTAGGGTTGGGTATTGTTT
>NC_060152.1:33971918-33986899 GCF_021292245.1 Micropterus dolomieu | reverse complement strand
AGTAATACATTCCTAGATGAAAGTGGCAAATTTACAGTCATTTATGCAAATTTATCGTCATTGGTTTTTATTGTTTTTCAAAGTTTGGCTGAATGGAACAATTTTAAATTAAAGAAATCCAAGGACTGAGCCTTGGGGAACTCCAGAGTGAAAACTGCGAGCTGTGTTTAAGAAATGTCCGGTCTCCTCATTTTTAAATATCAGGATAGTCAGTCCCGTTAAACTTGTCTTATGTTGTTTTTGTCAGACGACTTCATGATCTTAAACTAGATATTAAATCACATGTCAGGGCGGTAGAGCTGCTTTTACTCACGGAGTGAGACACATTTAGTCATCTGCTTAATAATGATGTATGATAAGTCAAAGAGGACCAAGTATTGATCCTTGGGGAACTCCACACGTCATGTTTGTCTGCTCCTGGAGATTATACTTGAACCACGTAACTATGACAAGCCGTCTCAGTACACGTAACATGTCTGCTAACCTCATGTTGTTCTTCCTCACATGCAGACATGGTGATTGACAGCATGGTGGCGTCGGGCCAGCTGGAGGAGGGTGTTCGGGAGAAAGTGAGGGAGGCCATGTTGCGGCGTCACCACCATCAGAGCGAGAAGAAGCTGAGCAACCGAATCCCGCTGGTTCGATCCTTCGCTGACATAGGCAAGAAACACTCCGAGCCACACTTACTGGAACGCAACGGTGAGACCACGGCGCTCTCGTCATTCTGAAAGTCACACTTCTGCAAATTGGTAGGAAGGTCTTATTCTTCAGTTCCCAGGATGAGATTCTCCAAGTGAATTAATCTTTCCAGTGAATCACAGATGTTATCCAGGAGCAGAAAGAGAAACATTTGACAGATTTCTGACATATCGTGACCTCTGAACTATCAGGTTCTACTGAAGATGACAGAAAGCATTTCAGACGTACTTAACAATTCACACTCTTTATATTTGCACTCTTTCCTACTTCGTACTGCATCTGCTGCACAACAGTTTGCCTCTGGATGAATGAAGATATGTTAGGGTTGGGTATTGTTTCAATTTTAATGATTCAGATTCTACTTCTTGAATCTCGGTTCTGGTCCCTTCACCACAGGTCTTCTTAGCGCTCGGTGACCTTCCTCCTCTTCCTCCTCGCTCCTCTTGCCCTTCATGTCTCTAAAGTGAAAGGAGTCTCTGTCCTAGAGCGGCGTCTCTGGGACTCGTCTCATCTGTTGCCATCATTGGTTTCCCTTCAGTGTAAAAGGTGAACGTCGGCTCACCTGTCTTTAGTACCTGATGCGTTGCTACTGTTGGCGTTAGCTGGATCTGGGAGAGCGCGACACATTGAACACGGTGAAGCGTTCCTCCAGATTCACGCCGTGTTGAAGGAAACGCTTCGTCACGTTGGAGCTGCTTCCTCCCTCGCACCAAACCTCCTGACTGCAGCTGGTGCAGTTTGTTAGTGAAGCTAAGCCAAACTTTGGAGCGTTTGCTGCGGTCCGCCACGGTCCAGGACCAGAACCAGGAGGACAATTTGGTGGACGGTAAAATGCTCACTGCAGTTCAGTCAGTAGCTGAAATATGCAGGAAGTTAGGAACCAAGGAGCAGAATCATAAGAAACGGGTAGGGCTGGATATAGAGATCAAATACTTTTTAGGCACCGACTGAATTGCCTCACTACCATCGAGTGTCAAAAACTGTCTCGTCTTTCAGTACCAAATTTCAATACCTAAAGGTTCTTGTTAACGTCAGTGAGCCAATAAGCATGCAGCAAACTTGATGTGCCCAGATCTAAAAGTGATTGTAATTGGCTGTGGGGATGTAAACACTAGTTCACGCCGGTTCGGCACCAATGCAACAGCGCGATGCAATATTTGCTACAAAAGATAATTGCTGCCCAGTGCGGCGACATGACAAACCCTGTGAAGCCCTTGACTGTGCGTGGAATAAACTTAAGAGCAGAAAGTTGCTCCGTCTTTGACTGCAACAAGACAGTCATCGTCTCAGCGCCCTACTGCCAAAACATATGTAATGAATAAACAATGAAATGACATCACAAAAACTAAACAGAGGAATAAAAACAACAAAAACACAATATAGGCCTATGTTATATGTCTTGCTTTTTGACAAGCAGTAGAATTTTTCAAAGGAACAATTATTAAAATAACAATATTAATGATGATAATGTGATAATTGAGTTACTTTATACAAACAACAACGAATTCGTTCAGGTATCAATATTGAAAATCTTTGAACGATACCCAGCACCCAGCAGTTCCTACACGGAACTGGTTCTCGATACCCAACCCTGTCTAATCTGTCACCTTTTTACCGAAGTTCTCTACAAGTTGAAACATGTTTCAAAATGTTCACTGTTCAATAAGTCCACTCTAAACGTTCTACATCCCTACGTTCTTTATCTGAGACTCAGTAGCTGTCATCTTTAAAGTAGTCACAGTAGCTTGAGTTATTTATTGCAGCTCATCATACGTTATCATGATGAGCTGGTTAGCATGGTAGCTAACGGTAAAGGTAAACTTTCCAACGAGATAAAAAAAAAAGTATTCTCAGATTAGCAGAAATCATGTGACATGAAACAAAATGTTAATAACTTCATGTGAGATCATGTGAATAACTGATTTTTGACAAATTACAGAAAGATAATTCTCAGGTCACGATATTTTGCATATTTCTGTGAAACCTAGTAACAGGTTTTTGACAGTTTCCTGTGATAAATATTCTATAATTAAATATTTTCCTGTTTAAGCAAAGCGTCTCATCTTGTTGTGAAGAACTTCATCCGTCCTGATTGGTTGCGGTAACAGAGTGACAGGACGACGGGTCTCCTGATTGGTGCATGGCATCGTGTCTGCACGGTTGTTTCTGTAGACTGACGTGTGATGGGGGTGTGTCTTGTGTTCGCCGACGCTGGTGAATAGTTTGGTTGTTTCTAAATGGAGCTGCTGCTGCACGAGTGTTTCAGATTAAGTCCACTAAAGAGCGACTGTAGCATGATTCTCACTGGGGCTGATCGATATGACTGTATATATCGATAATGAGAGATTAAATAACGGATTTTATGTATTATGTCATATCGCACAGCCCTGTTACTCACCTGTATGCAGCGTGATCAGTGTGAACAGTTTATTTATAATATCTTTTAATATTTACTGGGAAGTCAGAAGCCGTTTTTTGTCCTCAGCAGCAGTTTCCTGGTGGTCAGGTCTAACCTGAACTGACCTGCTGAGTCTCAAAGCTAATAACCAGCAAATACCATGTGACGAGTCTGCTTTTTAATACCCAGACTCATAAATCCTGTTTGTGAGCGAGTGAGGAATGTTTTCATTCTGCTGCCGTGTTGAAACCTGCAGAGAGCAGACATGAATCCATCTGATGGGGAGACGTGTGAAATGGCAGTTAATGCTTCAGAGTCTTGTTTCAGCGACCGGCCTGCAGGTTCTTCTGAGGAAACAGTAGTTTAAAAGACATTGCAACTATAAATGACACAACTTTTTAATAATGTGATCACAAGGAAGGCCATCGCTCAGAGGACACATGTATACTAATGAAGAGCCAGCAGCCAGTTAACGATAGGAGGCAGTAACCAAAGACACTGAAGGACCTGTTAGACGTTTTATATCCAAGAAAGAAAACCAAGCAAAACTTCATTTATAAATCTCAATTAAAGTTGATCTATTGTAGTGCATTTCCAGTGCAATATTGTAGTTCTGTGACTCCTTTATGGTAGCTTAGCATGATTCAAAGTTAAAAAGAATACTGGTCTTTCATGCAGTTTCCCAAAAAGCCCACTCTCCCTGAAGCGCGTTTACCAGGCTGCTGTTGGCCCGAAAAAAGAAACCACATGCAGTGTTGTTGGCCGACATATTGAACAACTTCTGACTGGTGTGTCGTCATGCGCTGAGCGGTTGGCAGGAGGATGGGACTGTGCTAATTACCCTATATAGAAAATCTACAGGATTTAAAAAAAATATTTTTATTATGCCTTTAACCAGAAACAAAACCTATATTGAGACGAATAATCTCTTCCAGCAAAAATAGCAGCAAAAGGTTGCAGACATTAACGGGAATAATTAGTGAGTTACAAGGTCATAAAATATCAATTTCATAAATAATTACCACAAGTAATAAAACAACAAGTATAATCCGAAAAATCTATCATAACATCTAGAGCCAGAATTGCCAGCCTCCATGTCATTGAAGATTCAGGACATTTTTGCAGCTGATTTCAAGCGCAGGGTGCCGCATACTTAAACGCCCCTTTTCCCAAAACCCCAACAGTATGTAGAGAGCAGAATAAACTGTTAAACCAGGTCCAGGAACTGGAGGAAAAAGGAGTTTTTGCTCAAAGTGATTTCTTTTAAGTATGTTTACCTCTTTATTTGAAGCTTTGGCCATGTTTTAAGATGAACATCCGACGCTGAAACATTATAGATAGGACAGAAAGTACGGAAAAGCATAATGGGTCTCCTTTAATTCTAAGGAAAGCAACAGTAACATCATAAATACTAGGGGTGTGGAAAAAATAGATTTTTAAATGCATGGCGATACGAACTTGGATGATTCTGCATCGAATCACAAATGGCAATAATCGATTATCTAGAGGTTAATTGATAACGTAATGTTGACGGAGCGCTTAGCTAGCATCCTCTGCTCATTCTTCAAATGACGGCTACGTGACAGGCGGCAGTAGATGGCGGTGAAAGCAGAGGAACATATGAGCGCTACGTTTCAGTCTGGCTGTAAATGTACAGTTCAGGTCACAGCGTGTCTGTTTTATTAATTATAAAGTCTGTCTGTTAGCGCTAACCGCCTTTTGAAAAACAACAAACATCTCTTCAGACTGCGGTCTGGAAGCTGAGCAGGATGTTATTTGGCTGCTGTAAAGTTAGTTTGCAGTCATTCATCCACATATCGAGTACACAATGAACCCAATGCTGTTACTCAAGGCCCACAGTGCTCAATACAAGATGACTATACGAGATCAGGAACAGATACATTAAGGTGGAGTGAACGTGGTTTGGCTGGAGCGTAAAGTTCAACCCCCATCTGACTCTATAGTAATAACAGCAGCCTCAGAAATAAAAATAGCTGCAGCAGAGGTCAGTAATAATGTTATGTTAGCTACATTTATATGAAGTAACACTAAATAGCTGCATTTCATTACTACCTACTTGTTTGGATTTTTACAAATACTTTGCTTTAAAAGTACCAAATAGTGACACAGTGAGAAAAATCTTTATCCTGTTCGTTTTACAATCGCATCGTAGCCTCATAATCGTAATCGGGTACCTAGAAATCCCCACCCTTGAGGTGATGCATCGAGGAATCGAATCATTGACCTGATAATCGAATCGTGAGACCGGTGAAGACGCACACCCCTAGTAAATACATTGTGTTCTAAAATGTTCTAAAGCAACTATTAAGCAAAAAAATTTAATTGCAACTGAAGCTAATCAAACACAGGAGAAACACACAGCAGCACAGTGCTCCACACAGATGTAAAATAATATTAGTATGTTTGTGGTAATAAAAGTTATGATAATAATAATTATGATCAGCTGACTTGTATTTCTGTAAGAAGACAGAATGACAATATATCGACCAGACTGTGATCAATCAGTCGGATCAATAAGTGAATCATCAGATGGATCGTCTGTCAGCATCCTCACTTTGCACGCTGACTTTTAAAACCAGCATGAGCTTCTTTCAGTCGTCGTCCCGCTGATGTTTCTGTCCCTTCACCTCCTTCCTCTTCTGCTCCTCCTCCTCCAGGGGAGGGTCTGTCCTCCTCTTCTCGCTCCACCCTCCGTCGCTTCTCGGCCACCTCCTGTGACTCCACCACTCTGTCCCGCCGCTTCTCCGTCATGTTCGGGCAGCTCCTCCCCAGCCCCGCCTCCTCGCCCGAGGCCACCCCCACCCAGGCCCGCCACGGGCGCCACCTCTCCGTACCGTGCCCGCCCAGCCCCGCCCCCTCCGACCTGTCAGGCCACACCTCCTTCGACACGCCGCGTCGCTGCTCTGCTCCGGGGGGGCTGTGGGGAGGAGCAGGGATCCCCGAGGTGGTGATTCACCCCCCTGAAGAGGAGGTGTTCAGGATGGAGGACAGACAGGACCACATCTCCCACCAGAACCTGCTGTTCCCTCACAGTGACGCAGGCAAATACCCGTCAGCACGACTCTGCATGGTGTGGCTCCAGCACCCCTAACCCCCCCCCCCCCAGCTGCTCCAGAGGATCAGACTGGTTGTACTGGGCAGCTCCCAGCTCTGCTGTAGCTCTCAGTAAAGCCTCCCTGTTTATAACGACACAGGATCAAAAACTGTGAAACGACTGTGGACACCACGCTGTAGTGTTGTAAAATCTGCCTGCAGTTGTCCGTCCGTGCTGCTGCTGATTTCTTTACTAACCAAACTAGAGCTGCACGATTTGTAGAAAGTCATAATGCAAACGGACAAAGTCGCTTCCCAAATCGACAGGACTTTAATGATCTGCCATTTTGTTACTCATGATGCATTTTACCTTCAGTGAGGCGACATCAGGGTGTCGACCAAAGGTGACTGGCTGTCTTCTCTATTTTCATATCGTCTTATCATGGCTACTTAAGATCACTGCCCCTGCAAGTCAGTGAAATGCCAGCATGGAAGAAACAGCCTTATTAGCTTTAAGGGAAACCACAAGAAACATCTGTAAATGTACAGTGCAGTGTTACTTTGGTGCAGCACGCGTGGGAAATCGATAGCAGCTATGTACATTGTGCTAACCTCGACAGCCCAGCTGTGTTCTAATGTTAACAGAGCTATCCTTATTAGCGAGGCTCCTTGCATGCTTGCTTATAAATAATTTGAAGTTGGGACATTGACAGTGTTTAAGAAAATACACTGAACAAAACTATAAATGCAACACTTTTGTTTTTGCCCCCATTCATCATGAGCTGAACTCAAAGACTTTCTCTATGTACACAAAAGGACTATTTCTCTCAAATATTGTTCACAAATCTGTCTAAATCTGTGTTAGTGAGCACTTCTCCTTTGCCCAGATAAGGCTGGCCACAATAAAAGGCCACTCCAAAATGTGCAGTTCCATCACACAGCACGACGCCACAGATGTTGCAAGTTTTGAGGGAGCGTGCAGTTGGCATGCTGACTGCAGGAATGTCCACCAGAGCTGTTGCCCGTGAATTGAATATTCATTTCCTACCGTAAGCCGTCTCCAAAGGCGTTTCAGAGAATTTGGCAGTACATCCAACCGGCCTCACCACCGCCAACCAGGTGTAACCACATCAGCCCAGGATCTCCACATCAAACATCTTCACCTCCAAGATGGTCTGAGACCAGCCACCCGGACAGCTGCTGCAACAATCGCATAACCCAAGAATTTCTGCACAAACGGTCAGGAACCGTCTCAGGGAAGCTCATCTGCATGCTCGTCGTCTTCATCAGGGTCTCGACCTGACTGCAACTTCGCACAGCCATAGAAGAGGAGTGGACCAACACTCCAAAGGCCACAATCAACAACCTGATCAACTCTATTCGAAGGAGATGTGTTGCACTGCGTGAGGTAAATGGTGGCCACACCAGATACTGACTGGAGTCCGTTTCCCCCAATACAGTGAAACTGCACATTTTGGAGTGGCCTTTTATTGTGGCCAGTCTAAGGCCTTTTATTGTGGCCAGTCTAAGGCACACCTGTGCAATCCCCATGCTGCCTGATCGGCATCTTGATATGCCACAGCTGTGAGGTGGATGGATTATCTCGGCAGAGAAGTGCTCACTAACACAAATATTGTTCACAAATCTGTCAAAATCTGAGTGAAATAGGCATTTTGTGTACTTAAAGAAAGTCTAGTCGCTGATCTTCCCTTCAGTCGTCGATAAGCGATCCAGTTGCCAGTCGGAATGAGCCTAATCATTTGCCTCCTCGTTACTGAGAATGTGAAGCAGACAGGTTTTTAAGAAGCTGACTTTAAAGTCTAAAAAGACGTTAAGCAGTCAGAGCGTGACGACGAAAAGATTAATCCAGAGAGATGGAAAATGTGTCGATTAGATGCTGAAATGACAAACAGACGTCATGATATTTAGACCCAGTGGTGCTTCTGATGCCTCGCAAATGGACTGTGATTTTTGAACTGGAGAAGCAGATGATTTCTGTTGTGAAAGCTGGTTTCTATCAGCTAAAGCTCTTTTAATCCTTCACTGATTTCGAGGGACATAGAGGCATTAATTGATCACTGTAATGCTTTAAATGCAGGTGTTAGCCAGGCCTCCCTCTCTCGAATACAACTGGTTCAAAATGCTGCCGCTCGCCTCCAAACTGGAACTTGTAAGCGAGTTCTTGCCTCTCTTCACTGGCTCCCAGTTTGTTTTAGGATTTATTTTTTAGAGCCAGCTCCAGCCTGTATCGCTGATCTGTTGAAGCTGAATGCTCCATTAAGGCCTTGAAGGTCTACAGTTACTCCTTGTTGTCCCTAAAACACGGCTCATGAACAGCTGGGGTTGAGCTTTCTCGGTCACGGCCCCGAGAGTTGTAGAGTCTTAAAACTCACCTCTGCTCCTTGACTTTTAACCCAGTTTGAGAGTTGTATGTTGCTGTTTTATGCTGGTATTTTATCATTTTTTCGTTGATTGATTCATGTCATTGTACAGCTCTTGGATCACCCTGGTTGTTTTTTAAATGTGCTTTACAAAGAAGATTGGATGAAATAAGAAACTGAACGACTTGAAATGAGCCGAGTCGATAAACATCAAGTCCAGAGAAAAGAGCCCAAAAAGAGTTTCATGGAAGTTGAATAAGTTTGTTTTATAATGTGCTTAAGTCAGGAAAGCTTCTCGTTTGGACGTTTTAACAAACTGTATTCAGTGTAACATATACAGCGTGTGATTCTGTCAGTGGACTCGTTTCCACATTGAAAGACTGAAGACGTAAATCCTGAAGTCAGATAGAGTTGCAGCTGGAACGCAGAGTGACATTTGCATCGGGTTTGGATTTCCAGACTGTTGGAATGTAACAGGACACTGATGGGATGCTTTAACTGTGTGTGTGTGACAGTGACGGTATCACATGTCTCTTCTGCCTCGTGGATTTTCTTAAGTTGAGGTTCTTCGCAGTCATGTGTTTTTAAATCGGCAGCTTCAGCTCAGTTTGGACAGTTTGAAGAACAGGAATCGTTGTTTTAAAAAGACTCTTATAAAACTGATTATTATAAAACCACCTGTACCCGAGGCAGGCGTGTGGCATCCATACAGAAACTTTTATACATTTCAGTTATATTTATAATAAAAATATATAGCAGTGTCTATTCACTTGGCCTGGTTCAGTTTAGAAGTCATTTTCAGAAAGGTCTGAGGTTCCTCTGCTACAGATTTCCAGGCGTGAGTTTATTGAAAACGACAACAAAAGATGATTTACATCAGGAGCCAGGAGCACATGTGCTCCTAAATGAAAGAATTTAGGAGCACAGCGAAAAATGTTCAAGTAACACAGAATTTAACTATTTATTATATAGATATTTATTCTACATGTGTGCTCCTTCTCCTTGTGTGAAACCAGTAGAGGACAGGAAGTGAAGACCCTGGTATCTGGACGCATCAACCTTAAAAATTTGTCGACGCTTTTTAAAATATTGAAACAGATCTTTTGAAAATTTGAGACATTGACAAAACAGCTTTTACAACTCTGACCAGTTTTCACAAAAAACTTTACTGTGATTAGTGCCTGTGTAGTTTCTGAATCAGTGACGGATTCACGATCCACCAGCAGCAGCCAAACAACCCACACCTGATGGAAACAAGACTAGTGAGCAGCGTTACAGTAACTTTAGTACATCAGAACCAGGGGAACGTGTTGCTCTCTAGAATACTAGAGATACTGGCTTACCTCCTGCTCCTCCTCCTCCTGCTCCCCCTCCCCCTCCTCCTGCTCCTCCTGCTCCCCCTCCCCCTCCTGCTTCTGCTCCTCCTCCTCCTCCTACTCCCCCTCCCCCTACTGGCTTACTGTGCAGTGGAAATCTGCATCTTTCCACTGCAGAGGCTCTTTCAGAAACTAGTTTAAATGAGTGTATTTGTATTTATAAAATTTTAATATTAGATAAAAAGTTCATTTTTAATCTAATAGTATACTGTTAGAGTGTTAATTATATAATTTTGTGACTTTATGTAGTAGTACTACTATACTATAAAGCTCACTAGTGTAATTAATTCCAGTTGGACAAAACAGGAGTTTGTTAATGCTGCTATCTCATCAACAGTCAGAACCATTCATGCAGTTCAACATTGGAAAGTTTACTGAAGCACGTCAAACCTTTTTTATGTCCCGCCCCATCCAGGCTGTCAGTTGACCTGAAGTGAAATTAACGAGCACATTGATTTTATGAAAAGTTGAACACGTTTCAACAAAAGGCACCTGATGTACCTTATAGCCAGAAGCCAAACCGACAACCTCCTTATCTTCTCCCTGCTGTCTTCTGTCTCGCCGCTCCAGCCGCTGACTTCGCTTCTCTGTCTTTGTTTTTTTAAACAAGCTGCTCAAGCGGGAACTGAGCGACCCGCCCACTCTCTCGGTGCTCCAGTGACTGCTGGCTTTTTTTTCCCCGCCAGAGTTTCAACAACTGTCATATGACTGATACCAGCTTCGCGACGGGCCCTGCCCGCTACTCGGGGCGGGGCTGTTTTGAATGATTAAAGCCCTGGATATACTTACTGGCGAGGACCAGCGTAGCGTTAATTCCTTGGGACGTGCTCAACCTACCCTGCTGGCCGCTAGAGAGGACGCAGGTTTAAGTCGCCCCCTGCTGGCTGCTAGAGAGGACGCAGGTTTAAGGCGCCCCCTGCTGGCTTCTAGAGAGGACGCAGGTTTAAGGCGCCCCCTGCTGGCTTCTAGAGAGGACGCAGGTTTAAGGCGCCCCCTGCTGGCTTCTAGAGAGGACGCAGGTTTAAGGCGCCCCCTGCTGGCTTCTAGAGAGGACGCAGGTTTAAGGCGCCCCCTGCTGGCTTCTGGAGAGGACGCAGGTTTAAGGCGCCCCCTGCTGGCTTCTAGAGAGGACGCAGGTTTAAGGCGCCCCCTGCTGGCTTCTAGAGAGGACGCAGGTTTAAGGCGCCCCCTGCTGGCCGCTGGAGAGGCCGCAGGTTTAAGGCGCCCCCTGCTGGCCGCTGGAGAGGACGCAGGTTTAAGGCGCCCCCTGCTGGCTTCTAGAGAGGACGCAGGTTTAAGGCGCCCCCTGCTGGCCGCTGGAGAGGACGCAGGTTTAAGGCGCCCCCTGCTGGCCGCTGGAGAGGACGCAGGTTTAAGCTTTTCAGACCCGGAGGTTTCCGCTTGGGTCGCTTGTTGTAGTGAAAGTTGTGATGTTGCTGGTGTGACGACTCTGTCTAAGGTGCATCACTTCAACCTGTTAACATGTGACGCGCATGCTCTGCTCAGGCTTGGGCCAAGATGTTTCCTGTTAAGTTCAAAATAAAGTTGTCATGTGGCAGAAGGTGGTTTTTTTTGGTCCACCTGCAGGATTCAGTCAGAAACCAAAGCAGAACCTGATCCGCCACCAGCTCTTATTTCCTGCTGTCCAGTGTGGAAGTTGACCACTTCTTCTCTTTCTGCAGGTCTGCTGGCGTCCCCTCAGTCGGCTCCAGGAAACCTCGACAACAACAAGAACGGCGAGAGTCGCATCAACGGCGGCAGCCGGGAAAACAGCACCGTGGACTTCAGCAAGGTAAAGACCGCCCCCCCCACCCCCCACCTGCCGCTGGCTCATGTCTTCTGTTACAGGAAGTGTTCACCACAGGTTCAGGGAGGCTGGGTATCAGATCCATGAGTTCGGGTGTTGATATGAAGCTCTGGATCATACTGGACCAGGATCATTTCTCCGTCGCCACCATCACCATCTATCAGATAGTGTCACCATACTCGAATTTCTAACTTTGATAAAATACCTTGAAAAATTGACCCAACATTGATTAGACTGACGAATTAAATTACGAAATGATCTAATGAACTTAGATATTCGCTCTCTTGTGTCCTTTGTTTAAAATATTCAGAATCAATATGTATTCAAACAAAATCAATATTTTTTATAACACTGCTAGCAGGACTTGCACTGTCTTACTTGGCCAAAGCGGAGAGCAAGTATTTTCATAATTGATTAATTGTTTAAATCACCTTTCAAGCCAAAATGATGTTTGATGGTTCCAACTTCTCAAATGTGGGATGTTTTTACAGAATGGCTGTATGTAGACAGGGTTGGGAGGGTTACTTTAGAAATGTAATCTGGTACAATTGCTTGTTAAAAATTGTAATCAGTAACGTAATCCAAGTACCAGAAAATAAAAGTAATGTAACCTGATTACTTTTAGTGACTTTTGGATTACTGCAATGCCAAATAGGCAAATAAAGAGTATCAAAGATGCGTTGTCTGCTCAGGGGATTTTTAGAGGTGCATACATATTAGGCTATAAAATATCCCATGAAATCAAAATGTTTGGTTGTATTCTTTATGATTTAGAGTGTCATTTCCCAGAAAAGGGTTTTAAAATGTTGATGAATCATCCTGCTCTGGGGGGCCTGGATTAATTCATGGACCAATGAAAAGCTTTCTTTGTTTTTATGACGCTGCTGAAAAATAGTGTTTCTGGGGCCGGGCCCCACTGATTACTGAAGGAAAACTTTACTCACTGATTTTGCAGAAACTGGATCCTATTTGATGGAAAATATTATCTGGTTTTCTCTCTGATGTTCCCGGCTGCTCTGCCTCAACTCTGTGATGTACGGAGTTCCCTTTAAAGCTTTACTTAACTTAATTTAGTAGGGGTGATGATGGCGCATAGATAAGATGCCTGCCTTTGGTGTGGGTTCGATTCCCACTGTGACCCATCCACCATTGTGTCCCTGAGCAAGACCCTTAACCCCTCGTTGCTCCAGAGGTGTGTGACCTCTGACATGTATAGCAATTGTAAGTCGCTTTGGATAAAAGCGTCAGCTAAATGAATAAATGTACTTGTTGCTGTAGAAAGTCAGCTAACTGCTGCTAACTAGCAACTAAACCAGCGGCCTCGAAGTGAACCCGACATGAACAGGTCCAAACACAGCCTCGTTAGCTGACCGGGGTGACAAGAGCCAAACCGGCAAGAAAACCACCTTCGTTCCCAGTGGTCAAACTGTGATGAGTCTGCATGATGGGTAGGGGGCGTGGCGACAGATCGCCGATGTGTTTTTACAGGACACCGTTAAAGAGCAAATAAACAGATTACTTTAAGCAGAAAGTTTCCATGAAACAGAAAATGCAGTGCTATTTTCTCTACTGTAACGGAATACAGTGACTTTATTTTTGTATCCTGGTTACGTAACGCCGTAACGCCCTGTATGTAGACGGGTACCCCCGTCCTCTCCAGTGTTTCCTGTCAGGCTTGGGATTTTGGAGGATGGAAGTACACTTTCTTTTTTAATTCTTCTTCTCCATTTTTCTCTGCAGTGAAATTTGTAGCGTCCACTTCCTGTCAGAACGCCGTTGGACGCGCGTGTTGGTTGAACTACACGGCTGTGGTTCAAGCAGCTGCTTCCTCCTTCGGAAATGTAAATTAGATGCTGAAAGGACAAACACAAAGTGGAAACTCAAATGTAAAATAGAAATAAAGAACGTGTCTGTTTCGTGTGCACAGCCGATCAGTATGTTTATTTATTCATTTAGAATTGAAACAAAAGGGTCACTCACATTGGTCACAGAGAGCCAATAAACAAGCTGCGTTCAGTCACATGACTTTGAGTCTTGTTAGTTTTGTCAGTGTGACCCTGCAGCAGCCAATCAGAAGCTGTGTGTGTTTCTCAGCAGGACTGCGACTGCGTTTGTTTGCCGCCGGCCGCCGGCAGAAAGCCCGCCGTAAGTCTGCCACCCGCCGGCTGTCGACCAATCAGTGGCCTGTGTTGTGGCTCATCGTGGTGGAGCGCCGTGTTGATGTGCGTTTGGATTCTGTTGTCGTTTGTGTCGTTCAGTGAAGTCGGCGTGACTCTGACTCTGCTTAGCTGTGCTGTTTCAGTGTTTTGGTGGACGCCTGCTGTTGCTTCATGATGTCACTATTGATTGAGATTAATCGATGAAGATCAGTAGTTGCAGCCCTAAAATAAAACGATCATGTGTGAGATGGTGCTGTAGGTTTCTCTCCTGTCTGTATCGGATCAGAGGAAAGTGAGACTCGACCTGCTGCCTGGTTTGTTTCAGGTGGACATGAACTTCATGAAGAAGATCCCTCCTGGCGCAGAGGCGTCCAACGTCCTGGTGGGTGAAGTGGACTTCCTGGAGCGGCCGATCGTCGCCTTCGTCCGGCTGTCCCCCGCCATGCTGCTGACCGGCCTCACAGAGGTCCCGGTGCCCACCAGGTGAGCAACACACGCTGTTGTTGTAGCAGCTGCTACAAGTACCTCCAAATTGTACTTGAGTATTTTCTGCTACTTTCTATTCTGCTTCACTCAGAGGGAAATATTTAAGCCGTTAAACTCGACGTTATTGTCTCGTCCGTCCAGGTTTGTCTTCCTGCTGCTCGGCCCGTTTGGAAAAGGCCCGCAGTACCACGAGATCGGACGCTCCATGGCCACTCTGATGACGGACGAGGTGAGACGACAAGGCCGTTTAGTTTCTGGTCAACAAACAAATAAAGTCTCCTGAGAGAAATCCTCACACAGAGAGCTGAAGGTTTAATACGCCGACGTCACGGTTTTCTCCTCTTTCTTGAGCAGAAAGAGGAAATTTAACATTTTAGATTAATTTAAGACTCTTCACCCTTTCTCTCTGCTGTCAGGAAGGTAATCTTTACTCTGTAGAGGCGTGGTGCCCCCTGCTGGAGGACTCGGATCTTGTTAGCTCTGGACCAGAGTGTTGCAGGAACAGGCAACATGTCCACCTTTCCCATCAGTCCATCACGCGAGGTGTCTCACAGACATCTGGGCCCTGTACCTGAGCATTCTCTGCAGATAGATGTCTGTGTTGACGTGGAAGTTAAATTT
>NC_060152.1:33951427-33971818 GCF_021292245.1 Micropterus dolomieu | reverse complement strand
TTGTTTTGATTAAATGAACTTAACAGTGGTCTTGTGGAGAATCTAACTAATCTAAGGATGTTCAGCATATTGATCATACGTTTAAACATTAATATTTGTAGCCTGTTAACAATCTAAGCAGCATAGAAGCAGCTAAAGCGGCGACCCCGTGGCGTTTAAGAGGTTTTATACATCCAAAGAACTTCTATAAAAACCAGACCAGGCGTTTATTTGTCAAAATGTGTTCCCACACCAGGCCAGTAAAGGAGGCAGGCGGCTATTAATTGAAGTTTTACGGTACGTATATAGTCATAAAAATTACCAAGATGTTTGTGCATGCTGTCAGTTATAATTGTTAAAAAGAAAGAATCGGCAGGTCAGACCTCTAAATAATCTGTAATTGGAATCAGCCAGGAAAAATGCAATCTGTGCATCTCTTACTACCACCAACACGCCGATAAGCCTGTGTGTGAACTGATCTTGGGCTGATGTTGTAGATCTGCCGTAGTGTTTTGCTCAGTATGATAAGTGGCAGATCAGCTCTGTCCCGGGAAGAAACCTAAAATACTAGTATGTGGAGGATGGCAGATAATAACATGGCCGATGGTGAACCTAAGTTATATTTAAAGGGCTATTGCCGTGTGTTGTTGGCCAGATAAAAAGGCAGAGAAAAGAGTAAGTCATTGCCACCATTTTACAGCCACTTGTATGGCCGCCAGTAAAACTGGCTATAAAGCACGGAGCGCTTCCTGCGATGCTACCAAGCTGGTCGATCTTTACAGTTTGTCAGCACTTTTTAAGTTTCGTTTTACAATAATATATATGTGTAAACATTTTTGTGTTTGTGCCGTGATTCAAGTAACGACTGTTGACAGTGTGTTTTGGGAAAAGACAGAAGGTTAGAATTTACTGTCATGGTGCTAAAGCTGCTGGGAAAAATGTGGGGGCGCCTAAATTTTGTGCCGCTGCAGCTAAACATCACTGATGAGCGAAAAGTGTCCGTGACTTGACTCCGTCTGTCCGTCAGGATCTTCGGTGGTTTGGTGAACGACGTCCGGAGGAAGGCGCCCTTCCTGTGGAGTGACATCAGGGACGCGGTCAGCCTGCAGTGTTTGGCGTCCGTCCTCTTCCTCTACTGCGCCTGCATGTCGCCCGTCATCACGTTCGGAGGGCTGCTGGGAGAAGCCACCAAAGGAAACATAGTAAGAACTCGACTGACGGGACGATGAACTGATGTCACGTTTCCTCTTAAAGGGGCGGTACAACATTATGACGTCTCTCGCTCTCTCTCTCACTGTCCCGGTAGAGTGCCATAGAGTCTCTGTTCGGGGCGTCCATGACGGGCGTGGCCTACTCCCTGTTTGCTGGTCAGCCTCTCACCATCCTGGGCAGCACCGGTCCAGTTCTGGTCTTTGAGAAGATCCTCTTCAAGTTCTGCAGGTGAGTCTGCGGGAACACCTGTTTTCTGTACCTGCACACGCAGAACTTTTCTTCTTCTTCTCTCTCCCATTAATCATCACTCATCTGCTGATCCTTTGGAGGAGCACAACGAATACTTTTACTGCACAACGAATACTTTTACTGCACAACGAATACTTTTACTGCACAACGAATACTTTTACTGCACAACGAATACTTTTACTGCACAATGAATACTTTTACTGCACAATGAGTACTTTTACTGCTGATACTTTAACTCCATGAAGCTGTTAATACTTCTGCTGCTGAATGCAGGACTTCTTCTTGTAATAGTGTTTTTAGGTTGTTGTATTTTAATATAAGTGAGGAATCTGAATACTTGTGCTTGAGCTCCGACTCCCCCTGCAGGTGGGAATTAAACATGGCGCCTCAGTGACTTCATTAATGACCCAGAAAATTAGATGGTGTGTTTTTAAAATCTAGGTAAGTAGGAGCTCAAACCGAGCAGCGAAGCTTTGTTGTTCTTCATGGAGCCAAAGGGGTCACGGATTATCCTGATTTGTGGGTTTTTGGATCAGAATGTAATTGGCTTTAGAGGGATTGTGCATTTGTTTTCTCTTGTTTCTTTGTTTTGTGAGTATTAAAAAGGCTTTTTGTGATGGAAAAATGTTTTGTAACACTTACATAAAGCCCTTATTTTATTTAACCTGCTCCATTTCCCACCAGATTACATCATACTGCTTTTATTTCTGAAACTCAAAATATTTCCAGGAAAATACGTCGGACAGCGTCAGCAGGGGCGTAGCACAAAATCCTGGGCCCTAGATATTAGAGCCCAACCGATATAGGATTATTACGTCTGATGCCGATTTCGATAGTTGAGGATTAAAATAAAAATAAAATCTGGCTGATATTCTTTTTAAGAAACGTTATCCCAAATATTTATGTTGAGACCTCACCAAGATACCCTGACATAATGTAGCTGTTATAAATAGTATTTTGAACAAAAGTACAACTAAATATATCAAGGTTTTGATAAATAAGAGTCAGATGTACAAAACATTTTACAAATATCTGACTTGTTATAAATTAGGGAGTACTTCTGCTAATGAACATTAAATTAAAGAGTTTCATATATAAATATAAATTACCTGTGTAGGAGAGTACTAGCAGTATATGGGTAATTTTTATAGTTTGTTTTCCTGGCCCCCACAATACATGCACTATTTACTTAGTAGTAATACTCCATAATTTATTACAAATCAGATATTTACATTTTTTTTCTGTAGTTTTATTTGCCTCTTGTCCATCAAAACCTTGATATATTTTGTTTTACTTTTGTTCAAAGTTCTATTTATAACAAAGTTTCTTTTTATACTGCATTATGTCATGGTATCTTGGTCTCAACATAACATTTTAGGGAATATCTTTGTTTATGTCATGCGCTTCTTAAAACAAGGGGGGAAAAACAATATTGCCCGATCTTGAAAATCCCATATCAGTAAGGCTCTAATTTAAACCCACTGTCTCCTCACTATAAATGAGGTTTGCTCTTGAGTACAATGCTTAAAATAACATTATTTTCTTCATGTTTCTTTAAGCATTTAGTTGTTCCCAAGGTGTGAGACAACGTTGGAAAAATAGTTATACAAAGTTTAGTCTCTGACCTGATTCATTCTGCAATTTTTTTGTTTTTAGTTATGAAACTACTTGCTTAGAAATGAAACATTAAAAATAAAAAAGAACTTTTCATTCCAGGATTTTTAAGTTTTCCGAATTTTCCGTTTTAATAACTGAAAGAGCTGCAACAAGCTGTTTCTTTTTCTTTTATTCGAACTTTAAAGCTCAGGTAGGTGAAGTTTTATCAGTCAAACTTTATTATAGAGGAACTCCGGTTCGGTCAGCGGAGACGTAACCTGAACATGGTTTTACAACAGAGATAAAACGTCCTCTCAGATGTTGACTAAAGGTTCGACCGTGTTCCTCCTCACATGGGGAACAGCAGGAAGCCGCTGAAGGTGCTGTGGTGGTTGCTGTTGTCCCAGATCTGAGTGTCGTGCCACAGCTGCATGGACAGCGTGTCGCCCTCCTCCAGCAGCAGGGCGGCGCCGTTGGACGCCGTGTCGCTGCCCTCGCCGGACGGCTGCTCGTGGGCGATCAGCTGGATCTGAGCGTTGTTTTTGTAGAGCACGGCGCTCATGGGGAAGTTGGTGGGGGCGTTGGCTGTGAAGCGGATGTAGTAGACTCCACGCACAGGTGCTCTGAACACACCTGGAGAGGGTGAGGGTTAATTAACAGGGACGTATGGCAGGTTAGAAGGGACAAAATAACTCGATTGAAAAGTTTGAATTCTTATTTTTAACTGGAATTTCCAAATTATAAAATCTGTTTGGTTCCGCAGAGCAAACTTTAAACACCAACATCTGATCTATTCTCAAGTTCTCCTGGCTAACGCTTTACCGCTGTTTCCAAAAACGCCGGCACGCTGTGTAAAATATAAACAAAAGTTTTAAATTTTTTTATTTTATTGAAGTTTGCTAAAGTTCAGTATTCACTGCCAGTTTATGAACCACGCAGGCTTGGAGAATCCGGTTGATTTTCAAAATAAAACACTCTTTGCAGACTCCCTATTGCACATCAACAATAAACAGTTAAAACAGACAAAAGAAACAATTTAACTGCGTAGCTACTGAACCATCGTAGAAGCTCAAGAATCAGAACAACTGAACAAATAAACAAAATCTGAACAAGTCACAAAAACAGGCAGGCAAAACGCTCTTATTCTGAAATGCTCCATGTGGATATGTCACGTTAGCCTGCAGAGAGCGGAGCGGGCTCACAGAGCGCTTATCCGTAGTTCAATCACACAAAATGACAAATTAACGAGTTAACAACGTGTAGGCTAAACGCTCCGCTGCTGAAACACTTCATTGGGAGTTGATGGCGCTCAGCCGCTGCCTGTGATTGTTTGACGCCATCATCCCACGTTTTCTTCTAGTTTCGTTGTTTTAAAATGGACACGCCCTGTGCCCGCTCTGATTGGTGAGTAGGACCGTAACAGGAGGCGCATGGCGTTTCGATTGACAAATAATTAATCCATAATCCCCGTCTCCACAATTAGCTAATCACGTTCTTTCAATCGCAATTTCGATTCGAAAACGATTAATCGTTCAGGTCTAGTTCCAACTTTGCGCAGCTGGAGAAAAGTAACTGCGGCCGCCAGACTTGGCGCCTGCTGTGGCGTTGCTCCTGCTAGATTTTAATGTCATGTGACGTGGTGACGTTTTGCAGCGCCACCGAAAGTCGGACACAACTTTCAAGCAGCAGGTCTTATTATAAGTCCAGCATGCATCACTTTAAGTCAGCGCTGCATGAACTCAAACGCACCTTTTATTATTTAAGTTACGTTCAGGGAAGCTGCAGAGCGCCCTCTGGTGGGAAAACTATGCAACACTCATGACATGAGTTTCTGTTTTTTATTCATCATTAATCGGCTGTCATAAACGCAGACGCCGATTTATCTTAGCTCATATATTTGACAAATCTGTCAGTAGATTCAATCTTTTATACATCGTCCCATTTTGGTTTCAATTTACATTTTACACAGCGTGAAAACGTTTTTGGAAATGGAGGTTGGAGCCTACAGATAAATATTTACAGTCCAGCAGTTACAGAGCAACACGATCAGTCATGTTTGTGTCCACCTGACGAATCAAAGTCAGTATTAACTCAGTAATCTGTGTGTGAGAGTTTCTGACCTGTCTCAGAGTTGTACGCCTGTCCGATGTTGGTCAGCACGTCTTTGTAGAGGAGCGTTTTACTTCCTGACGTCGTCTTCTGAAGGCCGTCACCTCCGAGAGAAGCTGAGAACGCCACCTTCTTTACGTCTGAAGACCAACAAAAACCAGTGGCGATAAATGAAAACAAGGTTCTTTTTCAAGATGATGGAATTTCTGAAATGTTTTTGAAACCTTTGTAACATCTGTACTTAAAGTGAAGAACCATTTCAGCTCCAGTAACAACATACTTTATTCACCTTTTAAGCTGATGACACACAGGGCAACTTTTTGAGCAATGTTGCTGGTGCAAAATCTGACTGTTTTCAACGGATAGCGGCGGGACGGGGAGGATGGCGGAGAGGTGGAAGAAGGAAATTAAGGTAGTAATCTTTACTCAATACCATTGACGGCAACATTGCCCAGCACCGTTGCTCTAAAGGTTGCTCTGTGTATCATCAGCTTTACTCTGACTTTAAAGTTAAATGTGGTCACTTTATACTACAGAATCAGCCCAGTAACTATGCCGATGTCCCTCAGTTTCAAGTATATTAACACCTGGACAAATTAAACCGAAACTGTCTGCGCGAAGACAAAGAGATGCGTTTATAGCGTGTGGGTTTCTTGTTTTTGGGTATATGTTTTACTAATTTCTGGAGTTGATTGAAGCAGGACTGGGTTTATTAGGCCAATAAATATAAAAATACAAAGACTAATTTTAGATTTAATGATGTTATTTCTGTAGGAACTGATAATAATGTCCACATGATGGCGCTCCTCCTCCACAGGTGCCAGAAAAGGACGAGAGTGTTTGTTTTAGTGCAGCCCTCCTCCGCCCATCAGAAATGTATCGCTGCTATTAAATCCGGTATCTTAAAGGGTGACTGACCTCTGATGGCCTGCAGCTCCCTCTCTGTGGACTGCAGTCTCTCTTTGACACCTAGAAACACACAGATGCACAAAACCACAATCAACTCATTGATGTCAGTCATGTGGTTCAACAGATTCACCTGGAGGCAGGTTGAAACTTAATTGAATTTTAACTCTGGAAGGGGCGTGGCTCTGGAATCAAATGGACCTAAATCAGCAACCGATGGGCCAATCATCACAAAACTCACATGACCTGTCCAGATGAGTGCCTGAGACAAGCCCTCAAAGTTCCATTCAAATCGACCACTAGGGGGCGCTGAAAATGCAAGAAAATGGGCGTGGCATAACACAAAATGGACCATAAATTAGACATTAACTGTCCAATGGTTACAAAACTTGCAGGACATGTTTCATACCAGTGTTGATCCACACATGGCAAACTATTTTAAAATCGCTATGCGAGAAAAAGGTTTGAGCTATGTTTACAGCTACTTTATGACATTATCGTTTTTATTGTTACAATACAGCGATCAGCCATAACATTATGACCACCTGCTGGTCAAACTGTAGGTCTCCCTTTTGCTGCAAAAACAGCCCAGACCCATCGTGGCATGGACTCGGACTGGTTCTGACACCTTTCTATCCGAACCGGCATCGTCTTTTTCAGCAGTTTGACCTGCAGTAGGACCACACGGGCCAGCCTTCGCTCTCCACATGGCCGACCATGACCTTGTTGCCGGTTCACCACTTTTCCTTCCTTGGGACCACGAGACAAGCCCTGAAAGTTCCATTCAAATCGACCACTAGGGGGCTCTGCAAATGCAAGAAAATGGTGTGGCATAACACAAAATAGACCACAAATAAGACAATAACTGTCCAATGGTTACAAAACTTCTGATGGGAGCTGAACCCTGCAGACCGGGTCGGAGATATTCTGACTCAGCCGTCGAGCCATCACAATTTGGTCCTTGTCAAAGTCACTCAAATCCTCACGCTGCCCATTTTTCCTGCTTCTAACACATCAACTCTGAGGACGCAATGTTCACCTGCAGCCTGATGGATCCCACCCACTGACAGGTGACATGGTAACCAGTGTTATTCACTTCACCCGTCAGTGGCCATCGTGTTTTGGCTGATCAGGGTATGTTGCAGCTTTTATAAACAGAAATATATGAAGGAATAGAATAAAAATAAGGAGGTGAAACACGGGGTGCTGCATGAAATATCAAAATTAAAATCAGCGTATAAACGAGAAAGGATCAGGACCTTGAGACTTACCCAGATTATCTGTCTGAAGCTGCTTCAGTGAAGCCTGCAGAGTCTTCAGCTCGGCTTCAGCGTCGAACTCTGCGGGAGCCTCGTCCACCCTTCAGCACAGAGAAACAAAAGCAGATGTCCACTTTTTGTTGCATGTGATAAACGTTGCTGCAGACGCCATATTCAGGTAAATATTCTGCTGCTGCGGTAAAAACGCTCGCGTCGTCCTCACATGGGGAACAGCAGGAAGCCGCTGAAGGTGCTGTGGTGGTTGCTGTTGTCCCAGATCTGAGTGTCGTGCCACAGCACCATCTTCAGCCTGTCGCCCTTCTCCAGCAGCAGGGCGGCGCCGTTGGACGCCGTGTCGCTGCCCTCGCCGGACGGCTGCTCGTGGGTGATCAACTGGATCTCCAAGCTGTTTTTATAGAGCACGGCGCTCTTAGTGACGTCCGTGGGACCATTGGCTGTGAAGCGGATGTAGTAGACTCCACGAATCGGTGCTGTGAACACACCTGGAGGGACGGCGAAGAGAAACGAGGAAGGTTTAGACGAGGGACTGAAATTTTGTCCTGAAATGGAAGTACAGTGGAACTAGCATGACCGAGACAGGCGTGTGAGTTACAGAGACCAGGGTGGAAACCAGAAGTCTGTCTAAATGTGCGTCTGAGGGGTGAAAGTAGTTTGTGGATAAACAAACTTGATGAATAAACGCTGCCGAACATGAAGCGGCGGCTGAACGTGTGGAAAGGCTCAGCTGTGTGTGGAGCGATGAGGAGGCTGTGACCTTCCTCACATCTACACCTGAAGCTAACAAAGGTCTGACGTCATCGTGTTCTCCACGTGGTTCGACTGCCGCTCTTCTCATGATGTCACCTCGCTGTGCAGTTCAATGGCAGCGACTGGAGAATCGGCTCCACCGGCCAATGAGCTCGTGTGCTCGATGCAGTGGGTGGAGACGAGCAGCAACATCAGGGTTAATTTTGCAAAATGACTGTAAAAGAATTTCAAATCTGAGCTACGTTTGGTCAGAAACTTGACTTGTGTGTCTCACCTGTCTCAGGGTTGTAAGCCCCGCCCACGTTGGTCAGGACGTCCCTGTAGACGAGGTCTACGTTGCCGGACGTCGTCTTCTGGAGGCCGTTTCCTCCCAGCGAGGCAGCGAACGCAACTTTAGGCGTTTCTGTACAAAACAGTTTCTTCTTTTTCAGAAATGTGTCCTTTTTAACATTTAAAACGTTTGTATGAGATACCTCTTGATTCTTAATTCAAGTATATTAGACATGAAACTCACTATAATGAAGTTGTCAGCATATATAAAGAGATTTAAAGAGTTTATTTACAGTACAACAAGTGTTTGTTGTTCATCTCTGCTTATGCGTCTCCACAGGAGGAGTTAATGTTGTTCACAAATTAATACGCAATTAAATATCAAATCAGCTCACTGTTATAACGGGTTATAAACCATTTATAAACTTGCTTTTACTCATGAAATGAGGGGATTAAAAGTGTTGGCCACCGTTTGAGACGTCTCACCTTTGACGGCCTTCAGTTCCCGCTCGGCCGCCTCCAGACGCTCGGCCATCGCTGCGAACAATTAAAGACGATTAGCGTTTGTTTAAACCTCAGCGGGTCACACAGGAAGAAGTCTGCTTCATAAAACATACACAAGCTGGAGCCTCTTGTGGTGAACCTCGACCTCAAGAGAAATGATTCTTTAATTCTACCAACTGTGCTGGATTATGTTGGCAAGCTGAAATATTATATTATAATTCACTCTGACTATGAAAGCGCGCTTCCGTCTCGATGGAGGAGACACTGAAATCCTGGAGTAGGTCACGGGGGAGAGAGATGTCCTAAAAATGTGTGTATTGTAGTTTGTATCAAGCATGTTGCGGGAAAATCTTTGCGTGTGGTTCGACAGTAGTTGAAGTTTTGAGCAGCAACAGCCGTGGGCGTCACTTTGTGTTGAAAAGCGGTGGGGGCTCAGATTAGAGGTGTGAAGAGACACTTAGCTCGCGAGACACCACGATAGGCGCCATCAGGTTCACGAGACGAAAACATCCTTAAACAGTGTTTTAAAGAGATCAATGTTGAGATATGTGAGCGGAGGGTCTTCCTCCCCCAGGAAACTTGATCATTAAACACTTCATCTCCTGCATTCCGGTGAAAGTTTCTGCACAAACTAAGGGTGGAAATTTTTTATTTATGTAAAAGGAAACGCAAAATTCAGGTGGCAGGTGACATTTCAAAGTATATAAATACAACAGTCAGTGCAGCTCTCAGTCGTTCTGTGCTGTTCTCAGATCTGTTTTGGATGATGCACATTTGTTTCTTCTATATTTTAATTGCATGTTTTCTTAATGTGCAAATAAAATGTTTTCATTTGTTTTTAAACTGCGTATTTCTGAACGTATTTTAACAACTTATTCTTTAAAAAGTGGTGGGGACATGAGCACACCACAAAAAGCTTGTGCAATCGTGTTTTTAATATCTTAGAAATATATCTTCTATCTTCTAAGGACACTGAGACCATCTTGCACGCCTTTATCGCGCTTGAGTTACTACAACGGCCTTTATAACTTGCCAAAATGTATTGATGAACTGTCAGAGGTCGCACGCCTCTGGAGATCTCGGGGTTGTCTTGCTCAGGGACACTTTTGTGGATGTTGTGGTGGGAATCGAGCCCAGGTCTCTCTCACCGAAGGCATGTGTCGCCCCTGTTTTTAGCTTCTGTCTCAGAGGATGTTTTAGAATAGATTTTAAAATGTTATTGATCACTTTTTTTAAAGCTCTTCGTGGCCTCTCGCCCTGTTTTATCTCTGACCTTTTAGTCCTGTACGTACCAACACGTACTCTAAGATCCTCGTGCAGTGGTCCAGAGTCTCGACTGAAAACTAAAGGGGACAGTTTGCAGTCGGGGCCACGAGGCTCTGGAACAGCCTGCCCGATGAAATCAGGTCGGCTGAGTCGGGTTGGCCAATGAAACAATAATATTATTGCGCTTAATTTTTCTATTAAGATTGATTTTGTTGAGGAAAAGGGACTCAAAACATATTTACTAATCATATTTTTTTGAAGAATTGGGGTGCTGAAGGTGCAATGGATAAAAGACACATGCCTTTGGTGTGAGAGACCCGGGTTCAATTCCCACTGTGACGCATCCCTGAGCAAAACACTTAACCGCTCGTTGCTCCAGACGCGTGCGACCTCTGACATGTATAGCAATTGTAGCTTTGGATAAAAGCGTCAGCTAAATGAATAAATGTAAAAAGATTTTATCAGAATTGTTTTGAATGTTCTACCTCATATTTGTGAAATGCCACTGGTGTTTTTCACATTCTGACCATAAAGAATAGTTTAACCAAACAATTATCAATCTGGTTTCTTCAGTTTCCACTCAGGAGCAAAAATCTGCCTTTAAACTCGATAGAAATGTTTTTAATCATTATGTTTTTGGACACTCATTAAACTCATCTTAAAGGACGGTTCTCTCTCTTCAAGTCTTTAACATGACGTGAAACTCTTTTGGCTGAATCCCCAGAAGAGAACAGCTGATAGAATCTGAATCTGGTTCTTTGATTAGAAGGTACAGGTCTGTGGACAGGGTGCAGTTTGGCAATAGACATCCAGTCACTGAGCTTAAAATTCTGAAACCCATTGCCAACAGTTCTCTAGTAGCGTAATGTTTGAATTAACGGGACACTTTCTTTAAAGTAACTTTGAGATGAATCCTCTCTGATTGGTCAGGTTTGAGCCATAGAATAAATATTTCAGAGACGCAGCCTTACCTCATCTCTCGGCCTGCAGCTCCTCCAGGGCGGCCTGAACCTTCTTCAGTTCGGCCCGGCTGTCGACGGGCTGCGCTGAGCCGACCCGGGCCAGGCAGGCCAGGGCTAACAGCAGCAGGACGGGGAGACACCGAGACATGATGTGAGACTGAGTGAGGAGGACCGAGAGGCTGCTGCTTCTTATAGAGACCCTCTCTGTGGTCGATGGCCTCGGTTGATTATTGTACAGTTTGTCCTGAGTCAGTGTTGACTGAGATCACTGATACCACTGATTAGCTCAGCAGGCTGAACCCGGGTCAGCAGGGAGACTGTTCTGCAGAGAGATGCATCAAAACATTGCACTCATAAACATGTCACGATGCTAACTGCACAACAACTATTAGACTCTGGTCTCCTAACGGTCTGCACCCAGTGATTTTATTCCAAATAGAGGCAGTTACTGCCAGGAGACTTCCCATGATGCACTGAGCTCCTCTCTCGTTCTCCCCCTCTCCATCTGCGCATTCTTATTCTGTTAATGCTAATGTTACCAACTCGACTTCTTCCATCTCCCGTAGTCTTGTGCTTTTTCATCCCTCTCATCTTTCCTCCTGTCACTTTCTGCAGGTGTTTCTGGATCTGAGGTTGCGGGCTTCCTTCTGCCCCCGGGTTTCTTCTCGAAACCTGCTGCTATTATCGTTGAAAAGCTTTCATTATTAATGCTATTTTTCATTTTCGTCGCTATCTGTAACGCTACCACCTTTACTATTGTTTTACATATCTATGTGGAACTTGCGTTGGAGTGTGTGTTCCGACGAAGGTCTTCAGACGAATGCGTAGGGTTACTACCGCAGACTGCGGAGCCGCCGTGACGTCCCTTGTTGGGTTGTGGACTGTCACTTTGAAGCCTCCAGTTTGGCAGTTTGGCCATCTTGGTTTTTTGGAACCAAACTTGACCATATTTGGATGAGAGGGTGGAGCTAGCCAGCTTGATTAGCATCTGTAACGCATGTCAACTGTGAAAAAAGCTGGGATGCTAATTTTGGCAGGTCGCCATGGTAGCGACCTGTCAATCAGCTTGTAGCCCCGCCCTAAAGCCTCCCCTGCTTCCTGGTCTCTGTTCCTCTAAATGGGACCATAATTTACTAAATGAACATCATGCTGTGTTGAAGAAGACTTGAAACTAGCGACTGAGACCATAAACTCATCAGGAAAGTGTTTACTGAGGGAATAAATCAGCTGACAAGTAGAAACAGTTTCTCATAGACTTCTATACAATCACACTTCTTTCTGCAGCCGCAGCTTTAAGGCGCCCCCTGCTGGCTGCTAGAGAGGACGCAGGTTTAAGGCGTCACTTTTCAGACCTGGAGGTTTCCGCTTGGGTCGCTTGTTGTAGTGAAAGTTGTGATGTTGCTGGTGTGACGACTCTGTCTAAGGTGCATCACTTCAACCTGTTAACATGTGACGCGCACGCTCTGCTCAGGCTTGAGCCAAGAAGTTTCCTGTTAAGTTCAAAATAAAGTTTAAGTCGCCCCCTGCTGGCCGCTGGAGAGGACGCAGGTTTAAGGCGCCCCCTGCTGGCCGCTGGAGAGGACGCAGGTTTAAGGCGCCCCCTGCTGGCCGCTGGAGAGGACGCAGGTTTAAGGCGCCCCCTGCTGGCCGCTGGAGAGGACGCAGGTTTAAGGCTCTTCACAATGCGTTTCACCTGTGGCTTCTTCAGGTTCTAAAGACACAGGCGAAACGCATTGTTGAGTCATTTCAGTGTGCGGTGGCTTGTTTTTGATTTTTTTTTTTTTTTTTTTTTTTTTTTCATAACAATTGAAATGTTTAAGGCTGCGTTTCTTCCCTCCCTCCCACTCCTGTGTGAAACAGTGCACACCTTCCATTCTAAGTGAGATTATACAGCTATTGTTCCAAATTTGTACAATATATAATGGTATTTATAGAACACACAAAATGTGAGCTGTTGATCACAACAAAAAACAGTTTCTGTTTGTAATGTCATCTTTTAAAATCACCTTTATCTGAACAGTGTTTAAATCATTCCGGCTCCCCCCTAATATTATCATTTATTAAAAATCTTAAGGGGAAAGTAGTAATATGATGTCTGACTGTGGAACACTGCCCAGTTTTCTGTGTAGACTTAACGGCCACTAAAAACTAACACCATGCAGACGGATTTTAAAATCATTTATTTACATAATATAAATCTAGCTTTTGTACGCAGATGTCAGGTAAGGTCTGAAAAATCTACCAGAAAGTCTGGAATAGCGAAATGGGAAATGTGTAAAAAGCCTGCACTCTAAGCCGTCTCAGTATCTGCAGAACCTGAGATGCTGTTGCAGGAAAGCTGACTAAAAACTTAGCAGCTTGGCTGGATGTGTCCTGTTTGACACTAAGCACCACCTGTTATGACCTGGCTCAGGCAGCCACCAGAAAAGGGAGACCCCCCACGGCAAACGTGTAACAAAATATATTTGTTTAAACCAAACCAAAGGTGGAACATGTGGAGAGAAACAGAGGGAGGTCGGTAACCTCTGGGGCCCCGAGTTATTGCAGTCAGCCTCGGACCCCACAGGGCATCCCGACAAACCAAAGTCTGCTTTTCCATTAAAACGCAAGGCTGCAACCGTTGAATGTCAGAATTAAAGGTGAGCTTATTGAACTATATTTAGGGATGATTTTAGATTCTCAGTTAAACTTAGTCTCGTTAAGGCTGATCTTGACGTTTCACTGGGACTCTCTCCTGGTCAGGTAGCAAACGCTGTCCCATCATTTGCCACAGTCCAAGTAAATACAAGGTTTTGCAAACATTATTGATTTTCCTTATGTAAAGTTAGATGTTAAATGTTTTAAATTGACTTCCACCAAAAAAAACACATAACTTGCAAACAAAAAGTCCTTCAAAGCTCCCTCTGATCAGACTTTTGCTCTCCCTTTCAGCTTTGCCGTCACGCTGTCAGCTCTCTCGTTTGCGCTGAAACGAACGTCTTGTGCTGGCGGGTTTTTCAGGGCTGCGTCCCCATTGGTTTGTTAAAAGAAACACTGGAGACTGGACTGCTACAAGATCAGTAATTCAACACTAAATGATAAATAATTATAAAGAGAGGTCAGATTCACCAGCGGTTGGTTTGAAACCAGAATCATCTGAACCCCTGATCATCCACCCAGTGTCTTCTGTCTTTTGTTACTGATTGGTGGAGTATTGATCAGATAGACTCCGTGTGTGGCCCGCAGGGACCTGATGTACAGAGAGAGACTTTCAGCTACCTGCTCACAGACTTCAGTTTAGTTCAGCTGCATAACTAAAAATCCGTCCGATGTAAAATCTTCTCGACTCCTTTGATCAAATCGTAACTTTATCAGTACAAAGTTCTTTGGCTTCTTTTGTTGACTGAAGAAGAGAATTTTGTAGGAAAACATGTTCAGAGTTGTCAAAGTGTCAAAATAAAGTGGTGTTGGTATTGAAAAGAGCCCTGGTCCTTGAATGCATCATTTTGCTTACAGCTGTATGACCACAGGATGAAATGCTGCTTCCACAAACATTGTGAGTGTCTGAACACGAGTTTCAGGTCACAGCGAGCAGAAGAATGAAAATCTAAAAACTTGATGATTTTGAAAATGATCTTTAGCAGTGTGAGGCGAGTTAATCCTGTTAAAACATTTTTTAAAAACACTGCCGTATATTTTGTCCGTCTGTCCTCAGTGAGTACGGCCTGTCCTACCTGTCCCTGAGGACCAGTATCGGACTCTGGACCGCCTTCCTCTGCCTGCTGCTGGTCGCCACCGACGCCAGCTCTCTGGTCTGCTACATCACCCGCTTCACCGAAGAAGCCTTCGCCTCCCTCATCTGCATCATCTTCATCTACGAGGCTCTGGAGAAGCTGGTCACCCTCGGGGAGCTCTACCCCTTCAACATGCACGACGAGCTGGACAACCTCACCTTCTACACGTAAGGATGAACCGGCAGCGTTTCTGAAGCTTTAGATTAGTAGCTCGCCGTTCTCTCCGCCACAACACTAGCTGCAGGTGTAGTAGCATATCTATAAAACTGCATCCAAGGGTTTTGTTTTGTGGTTTGGACGCCTCGTGAACTAGCGAGCGAAGACTGATTCACTGCAAAAATATCACTTTAGGTTGAAAGTCACTACAGTGTTTTCTGTTCTCTTGTTCACGGAGAATCTCATTGTCTGACTTGCTGACAAAATAATCAATACACAAAAATTCACACAATTATACCTCCTTAAACTCTCCTGAGGGGAATATGTGTCATTCATTTCCATACAGTTGGTCTCTGTTCAGCATAAAGCCTGATTTATACTTCTGTACCGAATCTACGGCGTAGATCGGAAGCCGCAGATGTACCTGCTTTTTAACGATGAGAAGGCGGAGACATGCGGCGGCACCGCCAACAGCGTTGTTCACTTACTTACCTGCGTGTACCTGAAGGATTAAACATAGGGTTGTCACCCGTCCCTTATAATACGAAATCGTCCCGTATTTGAGAACTAAATAGGGCGTCACGTTTTGAATCAATAGGGGATTTGGGGGAATTTTTTGCCGTTTGTCCCGTATTTCCGAGTTGTTTTTAATGCAGCAGGGGTGCGGCGCCCCGAGCAGTTGGGGGTTCAGGGGCTCGCTCAGGGCCTCCTGCGGCAGTCCTCTCCAGCTACCAGTCCACGCTCCGCAACTCTGGTCAAGCCAAACGTCACAGTTTGTGGGCCAGTGTTCTGTGTGCTCTGTCAGACGCGTGACAGCACGCCGAGGCACTGATTTAATAAAACGCACTCATTTTCTGATTGATCACGCTGGATTTCATAGGCTGCCTATTTGTTAGGAAAAACTGGTACAATGTGAATGAAGCACATGCCCACATTATGGTATGATTTTGTTTTTTAAAGTTGAGGTAACCAGACAGACACATCAGCATTATTGCATCCTTCAATACTGTAGAATTAACAACAGGCTGAATAAAAACTGAAAACATAAATAGATTTACTGACCAATCAAAAAAATGGCGTTGAATTAAATTGAGAAACGTTTGTAGATAGAATATTTATGATTTCAATAGCAGACAGCTTATTTTAACATCCGTTGGTATCAATCTGAATACTTTCCTGGAAATATGTTTAAAGTTATGATATACCACCATTGGCACACCATCGGGCCCCCAAGTGGCCTGGCCCCCGCTCCGGAAGGCATCCCTTATTTTTCTGTATTGAAGGTGCCAACCCTAAATAAACGTGTGTGTGTGTGTGTGTATATTCACTAGGGGTCGGCTCAGGGCCGGATCGTCTCTGGCCGACATCGGAATCTCTTGCTTGACAACTTCCGAATTTGCACAACGTACAAAAACATGGCGGCGCTCCAGGAGTTAACAAAAACAACAAAAGCCTTGCTCGACTGTTGCCCGTGGTAAAGGTCATTCAGATCTGAAGGGGTCAACGGATCAAATCGGTGAATCAAACGCTCACGTAGCGTGTACCTGACTCACCTGTTGCTGCTCTGTTGCAGGTGTCAGTGTTCTCCGCCTGCGAACGCCTCAGCTGACGTCCTCCAGATGTGGAGCAACCAAAACATCAGCTCAGAAAACATCCAGTGGGAACAGCTGAGTGTGAAGGTCTGTCACGAGTCTTTTTACTCCTCCTTAAACACACTGAATCTGATGAGAGAGGAAGTTGTAGAGTAAAAGCTGACTTGGAGGTTTTCTCCCTTCACTACAGTCGGACCACAGCAGCATCTTGTGGACGTAAGAGGAACTGCAGCTCTTTAAAATTCTCTCTCTCTCTCCGTCTGCAGGACTGCGTGGATTTACGCGGCGAGTTTGTCGGTTCGGCCTGCAGCCCGCACGGCCCCTACGTCCCCGACGTCCTCTTCTGGTCCATCATCCTCTTCTTCACCACCTTCTTCCTCTCCTCCTTCTTCAAACAGTTCAAGACCAAGAGATACTTCCCCACAAAGGTCCGTATCTGTCCGTCCTCCACACAGTCTCAGCAGATCTGCGCATCGATAAATGTTTAAACTCGAGTTTCATGTTATCATGACTGAACAATCTTTGATACGGACATTAAGATCTGCACATAATATCTCTGCAGATATTTACAATTTGACCCCTGAAATGAGATTTAAGATGTTGAATTTAAAATATGAAAATAACCTTTTGGTATACAAAGGTAATGCAAATATTTTTATCAGATCAGAAATACTTCATTGATCCCCGAGGGGAAAATTCTGTGTCACAGTTGCACAAATTGCCCAGAAGGCAAAAGGAATATAAAAGAAATGTAAGGGAGGGAGAAATTTCCTGGGGGAAATTATATTCTTCAGAAAACTACATGTGCCATTTAATGTGTGTCTTTTTTTACACAATACTTTTATTGAGATAAATATTCAAACCAAGCCCCCTTTTTTTTCCCCCTTAAAGCAGTGGTCGGCAGTAGGCAGCCCACGGGCCAAAGCTGGCTCGCCCCGCAGTAATATCTGACCTCCGGACAGATTACTTTGATAGCGGCAAAAAATAAAACATTATAGCAGCTGGTGCTGAAACAGAGCTCAGTCATGACCGCAAAAGTTACTCACCTAATCACTTCCTCTTAACAGACTGTGCCTACAGAATAAAAGCTCTAGAAAGGCTTTGCAGTAGAAAGCTACTTTATGTCCTCTTTAATTGAGAGATTTTACTTTCTTACGTTCTGAAGGAAATTCGAGAGTCTGGCTTGCCTGACACACCTCTGAAAGAGCTGTCAGAAAATAAGCGTCCTTAGGTTGATATGGACCAATCACCGGGAGGCACAGACTCCTGCACAAGCTTAATTGTGAACATGTAAAACAATCTCTTCATCAATCAATAATTCGTTGATAAGGGAGAAAAATAATCCTAGCGGCAAGTGCAGATTGAACAAACACCCCTTCTAACAACAGGTGTCCTGTGCACTACTGACCGAGCTAACGATGGATTGTAAATAATCAGTTGACTATGTTCTTACCCCGCTGAACCATTCAATCAAATGACAAATGTGCATTTCCCTAAAATTCAATTGAATGCATTTGGTCTTTTTGGTGTTTTAGTGATGATCCCAAACATTAAAGACGAGTGAGGGTGATTAAAGCTCCTTTGAAATGGATTTTCAATTCAATCTAGCTGTTTTGGCATGAATGTAAAACAGAATTGCAAAAGAATAATTCATTTTATACAGCTCATTAATCACTTTAAAAAATAATAACAAAAAATATATGTATTAAAAATAAATAAAACAGTAAATGTGTGTGTTAAAAAGGATTAGATTAAGATCTAAATTTCTTCAAAGGAGCTCGAAAACACGCTGCCACCCGAATGAATCCGTCTCTGGTTGGAAATGATCACATTTTATTGGGTGACGTTTGCATGTTTTGTGTCTGCAGGTCCGATCCACCATCAGTGACTTTGCCGTGTTTCTGACCATCATGATCATGGTGTTGGTGGATTATCTGGTCGGAGTTCCTTCACCCAAACTCCACGTACCTGACCGCTTTGAGGTAACACCCGACTGTCGCGTGTGTTTCTGTTGGGAATCTATAAATCAGTAGACCGTATTTTGATTAAACTTGTTTCAGTGTCTGGTTAACATTAAACGAACTGATAAATTTTTATACTGTTTTACAAAAAATCTAGGTTTATAATAGAAGATTTTGTTTCCTGATGTTAAAGCTGATCAGATTGAGTTCTGCTGAATGAGAAACACCCTCAGCAGCTGTTTGCTCAGTGTGGTCTGCTGCTTTATTTGGGTTTTTAGGTTACACCACACTTTGGACAGGTGGGTTTTTAGGTCAGTTTCTTCTGTTGCCGGGTCCTCAAAATATACGATCACACACAAAAACACCAATTCAAACCCCAAATGTGGATTAATCCGCCACTGAAAATGGTTCCCAACAAATGCTGTTTCCTCCTTTTTTGATTAGTTTGATTAAAACTTCAGTGAGATTTTGATAAAATGTTTTGTTTTTCAAATGAAACTATATCTGTGAGCTGTTTTTTGAAAATGTATGTCTTCAGCAAGAACAAAGTCCTTTTAGGCAAGTCCTGCCACTCGGCCTATCTAAATGAAAGTGGAGAGGCCAGAACTGCACTTTTACTGGTCACTGGGACATAGAATCAGCATTAAAATCTGATAAAAATCGCTGAAAGAGTTTGACAACTTTACCCCAAAATAAGGTTTACAAAGCTTAACTACGCATGCGTCACCACTTCCACGCATGCATAGTAAAGGTAAAACAGACCCTTGCATCAGTGGAACCACACGATTGGCTGGCTGAAATATGATTCGGGGGTCCTGAAACTGCAGCCTCTGGTACTGCAGCTACATACTACTTGTTCAGGATGGACTCAAGTGAAAAGTTTCACCTGCTGGTGGCACTAAAGGAGGTTATACATTCACCAAAGTCATTAGGATTCACCCTGTAACACATTTTATAAAGTCTGTCCCAATAGTTTTTACTGCACAGTCAAAGTTTACAACTGGTAAACACAATAATATTGGGAAGGACTTGCAAACTGCTAAATTACACCTTTACGCAGATGACACAGTGACGTATATTCAGTAGCTCCTTCACTGAACAAAGCTATAAATGAGCTTCTGTTTGCTATTCAACAGCTTCAAGTCTCACTGCATGGACTTAAGTTAGTTAAAGAAAACTGCATTTATGAAGATTCTCAGTCATCCAGGTCATAGTTATCCAACGAAGGTTAAAATCAAGGGCAACTGGACTTTAGTGGACTATTGATGATTGGGTTTATGAGAGAGAGGCCGACAGCAGAACGCTTCGTACAGGATTTCATCACTAAATCCACTTCTGAGAATTTTTGAGGCGAGAAATCAAATGTGTAGGTGTCGAATATTGACCGTTTTACGAAAAGTGAAGCTCGCGCCAACTGGCGGAAGGAACTAGCGAGGCCGGCTAGCCGTCCGCACACAGAGCCCTCTGGTCCCGCCGTCACACAGACCTCTGCAGCAACAAGAGCAGAGGAAAACACAGCTGTGATAGTTTAAATGTTCGTACTGCTGTTATTCTGTCAGCACATTTGAGTAATTTAAATCAAGTGAAGAGACATCTGGCTCCTGAAAGTCCTTGACTTGTGAAATTTAAAAAATAAACATGTCGTTACTTTATTATTATTTGTGGTTACAATACTTGCTTTCTATTGCTTTTATTTTATATAATTCTTATTTATGCACTAATTATGCACTTACTTTACTCTGCAATAAACCTTATTCTGGGTGATAAAGCCTGGCTGTTCAACTCTACAACTGGTACTACAGTTACCAAGTCATAAAATTGCTGCATGA
>NC_060152.1:33942836-33951327 GCF_021292245.1 Micropterus dolomieu | reverse complement strand
CCCCAAATGTGGATTAATCCGCCACTGAAAATGGTTCCCAACAAATGCTGTTTCCTCCTTTTTTGATTAGTTTGATTAAAACTTCAGTGAGATTTTGAAAATGTTTTGTTTTTCAAATGAAACTATATCTGTGAGCTGTTTTTTGAAAATGTATGTCTTCAGCAAGAACAAAGTCCTTTTAGGCAAGTCCTGCCACTCGGCCTATCTAAATGAAAGTGGAGAGGCCAGAACTGCACTTTTACTGGTCACTGGGACATAAAAACTACATGACTAGAATCAGCATTAAAATCTGATAAAAATCGCTGAAAGAGTTTGACAACTTTACCCCAAAATAAGGTTTACAAAGCTTAACTACGCATGCGTCACCACTTCCACGCATGCATAGTAAAGGTAAAACAGACCCTTGCATCAGTGGAACCACACGATTGGCTGGCTGAAATATGATTCGGGGGTCCTGAAACTGCAGCCTCTGGTACTGCAGCTACATACTACTTGTTCTGGATGGTCTCAAGTGAAAAGTTTCACCTGCTGGTGGCACTAAAGGAAGTTATACATTCACCAAAGTCATTAGGATTCACCCTGTAACACATTTTATAAAGTCTGTCCCAATAGTTTTTACTGCACAGTCAAAGTTTACAACTGGTAAACACAATAATATTGGGAAGGACTTGCAAACTGCTAAATTACACCTTTACGCAGATGACACAGTGACGTATATTCAGTAGCTCCTTCACTGAACAAAGCTATAAATGAGCTTCTGTTTGCTATTCAACAGCTTCAAGTCTCACTGCATGGACTTAAGTTAGTTAAAGAAAACTGCATTTATGAAGATTCTCAGTCATCCAGGTCATAGTTATCCAACGAAGGTTAAAATCAAGGGCAACTGGACTTTAGTGGACTATTGATGATTGGGTTTATGAGAGAGAGGCCGACAGCAGAACGCTTCGTACACGATTTCATCACTAAATCCACTTCTGAGAAGTTTTGAGGCGAGAAATCAAATGTGTAGGTGTCGAATATTGACCGTTTTACGAAAAGTGATTGTGGATCAAAAATGTGCTTCTCAACTCCGCCATTTACGGAGTGGCGGCGGGGGAAGCTCGCGCCAACTGGCGGAAGGAGCTAGCGAGGCCGGCTAGCCGTCCGCACACAGAGCCCTCTGGTCCCGCCGTCACACAGACCTCTGCAGCAACAAGAGCAGAGGAAAACACAGCTGTGATAGTTTAAATGTTCGTACTGCTGTTATTCTGTCAGCACATTTGAGTAATTTAAATCAAGTGAAGAGACATCTGGCTCCTGAAAGTCCTTGACTTGTGAAATTTAAAAAATAAACATGTCGTTACTTTGTTATTATTTGTGGTTACAATACTTGCTTTCTATTGCTTTTATTTTATATAATTCTTATTTATGCACTAATTATGCACTTACTTTACTCTGCAATAAACCTTATTCTGGGTGATAAAGCCTGGCTGTTCAACTCTACAACTGGTACTACAGTTACCAAGTCATAAAATTGCTGCATGAGTGCGGTTAACAGAAAGTGTTGGCTCCCAGGCTCACCGCCCCTCTCTGTCAAAGCCCAAAAAACACAGGTGAACTGGTGAGGCAAACAAATACCCCACTATCACTTTTGCCCAAACCCCAGTGGACACGCCCACCACCTACAAGATGACAAGAAGAAGAGCGTTGGTAAAACGTTGTAACGCTGCTGTTTGTCTGTTCAGCCCACGTCGAGCACTCGAGGGTGGCTGATCTCCCCGCTGGGACCGAACCCCTGGTGGACGCTGCTGGTCGCCGCCGTCCCGGCTCTGCTGTGCACCATCCTCATCTTCATGGACCAGCAAATCTCCGCCGTCATCGTCAACAGGAAGGAGAACAAACTGAAGGTGAGGACCGCGGAGTGTAGGAGGCGAACACAGACCGGTTTGTCTCTGACGGAGCAGCTGGACGATAAACTCTCCCTCGCTGTGTGTGTTTTGGTTGCAGAAAGGCTGTGGCTACCACCTGGACCTGCTGGTGGTGGCGGTGATGCTGGGTGTGTGCTCCATTATGGGCCTGCCGTGGTTCGTGGCGGCGACCGTGCTCTCTATCTCCCACGTCAACAGTCTGAAGCTGGAGTCGGAGTGCGCGGCGCCGGGCGAGCAGCCAAAGTTCCTGGGCATCAGAGAGCAGAGAGTCACGGGCTTCATGATCTTCGTCCTGATGGGCTGCTCCGTCTTCATGACCTCCGCCCTCAAGGTGAACACCATCATGTTGGTCTGATGAAACGGTTACAGATTTTATTGGTACGATTATAGTCAGAGGAATAATCCCAGTCTCATGCATTCATTAATTTAACAACTAGTAATGACTTACGGTGATTTTTAATATTAAATTACCTTAACAATTATAAATCTATATATTTAAGTAGTATTAATATAAGAGGAATATTAACTTTATTTATTGTTATTAAGGAGGGGAATGAACTGAACGCTCATCCACACACAAGTTTTAGTGAAAATGAGTGCTGGAATATCGATACAGTATCATGGAAAAAATGTACGACGATATATTGCCGTATGGATTTATGGTCACACCCCTATTGCTCGAGGCAGAAACAAACCTCCGTGGCGTGGAAATAATGGGTTTCATAGCGCAGCGGTGGGTCTGAAAGGTTCCATGCTGCTTTGTTTGTTGACACTGCGCTCAAAGCTCGACTCTCACCGCTACGGCATCGACTGTCAGTGACACGTTTACAACTTGCCACGTTATTTAACACCGTTATTATGTATGACCTTTAGTTCGGCGTTCAAAGCCGGGCGGTGATCCCGCAGGTGCTGAATCAGTTTTGATGTAGGTATTTGCTCCTTTAGCTGCAACCTTTTTAAAAGAAAGTTTATGAACAGGTGCCCGAACCCGACGTGCTCCCACACTGTTGTTTCTTTGGTGGAAATAAAGCTGCACACTGCTCGTGTAACTTTTTTGTTTTCGTTTTGGGCAAGCTGCAACAGTTTGGCTTGGGAACGCCACCGCGACTGTCAGGAGGGCGACTCTGGCCCCAAAGTGGCCCAGTTATCATCTAGTGTGCAGCCGGCGTTCTCTGCGTTATGCAGCTGCTTCATCAGTTCTCTGTAGAGGTTTCCATCTAACTTTAAGTTTCATTTTGTCCTTCAGTTCATCCCGATGCCTGTCCTGTACGGCGTCTTCCTCTACATGGGAGTGTCCTCGCTCAAAGGCATTCAGGTCTGTCTCGGTGTCCGTCCGTCCTGCTAGACCCTCAGCAGTCTGTGTTTCAGTGTCTCTGATGTCCGTCTGTCCGTCCTGCAGCTGTTCGACCGCATCAAACTGTTCGGCATGCCGTCCAAACACCAGCCGGACCTGATCTACCTGCGCTACGTCCCTCTGTGGAAGGTCCACATCTTCACCGTGGTGCAGCTGTCCTGCCTCATCGTCCTCTGGACCATCAAGGCCTCGGCCGCCGCTGTTGTCTTCCCCATGATGGTGAGACAGACGGAGACGACCGAGATGTTTTATTTTATTAATGCTTAAGGCGAGACTGTGCAGGCGAACAGGGTAAAAAGTGTAGCAGAGCAGGTTTAGGTGTAGGTTTTCTGAAATATTATGTTATATGCAAATAAGGCAGAATCTAATGAAATATGCGCTAATTTGCATCTATTTCAAGAACTGACATCGGAAGATTCAAAATTATGGTTTTATTGTGTCGACACATTAGAATCAAAAGTTTTTACAGTTTTTTTATTATTTCATGAATCAGAAAATACTGTCAACAGGCATACAGATAAATTTTCGACCGATTTTGGAGAATAAAATGTTGTTAAAATGAAAAATGAACAAACCGCTCTGTAAAAACCTTCAGAAGACAGTCAGGAATAAATCTGGAGAGTTTGGTGTCTGTAAGAGCTGCTGGAAAAATGACTTTTAAAGATAAAGTATTCCATAAAATTCCATACATTTTTCATTGAAAGTCAATGTTTACAGAGCCAATATCGAATCAGATCCTCAACAACATATAACAAAGCGTCAAAATAACGCCACGTTGAAACCAATCACGTGGTCTGAAATCGACAAGAGCCAATTAGATTTGATGCTTAGCCTAAATCCGCCTTAGTAGTTCTCACAATTGGTTGCTGGTAGAAAGGAAATGACCATATTTGGATCCGACAGACTGTTGGAGGACATGCAGTGAGAAATCTACCGACGCACAGAGACAAACAGTAAACAGTAAAATAAACTACTAAATGTGTATTTTGGACGTTTTCTTTCCACTACTGTGAAAGAAGAAAGTAGCCCAACATCTCTTCTCACGGTCCCCTGCAGGTTCTGGCTCTGGTGTTCATCCGTAAGCTTCTGGATTTCTGCTTCACCAAGAGAGAGCTGAGCTACCTGGACGACCTGATACCAGAGAGCAAGAAGAAGAAGGAAGATGACAAGAAGAAGAGGGAGAAGGAGGTGAGTCTCGGAACTGAAACCCTAAAAACAACGTGACCCTGCTTCTCTCTGACACTTCTTTGTCTTTGTTCCTTATCTTTCCAGAACGCTCTGCGGATGCTGGAGGAGGCGGAGGACGATCAGCCGTACGATGGAGGAATGAACTTCCCGATCAAAACCCTGAAACGGTGAGTTGAATCACATCAGGACGGTGTAGAGCCTGTAAACGGACCCTGCAGCAGAAAGTAACGTGTGTTTGTGTCGTGCAGCATGGACCCATCAGAGGTGAACATCTCGGATGAAATGGCCAAAAGCGGCATTTGGAAGTCCATGAACCCCGACAGCAGCAGAGCTCTGAAACGCTGCAACAGGTAAACCCACCGGCGACGACATCTGCTGAGGCTCTTTGTGATTGGTCCGCTCACTCTGAACTACAAAAGCGATAATGACTCCGGAAAACAAACCTGTGTGTGTGTGTGCGTGCGTGTGTGTGCGCTGAGTCACGTTTCCTGGTTGGACAGTGTGAACAGATGGTCGCAGGAAGGAGTGAGATTAGACAATAAAAGTTTGTACGGAGACATTTATTTATGTATTTCTGTTTCTGGTAGCGTAGGTTATTTCTTATTTAAACATTTTAATTCTACCTTTATTTCAGTGTTTACTCAGTAGCCTCATTGAATCTGCTCTCTTTCCCCTCCGGCCTAAACCTCTGCTGCAAACACACCTGCTGGCCCCGCCTCTTCCTGTCTCTCTCTCCCTGTATGTTCCTGCTCAGCTGACTTTCTCCATCAGCAGCAGGGGCGATTTTAGACCATTTTTAGGGTGCTGAAGCAATAATTTATTATTTTCTAAACTAGCTAACGTTAGATTGTGGAGAAGCAAGAGAAGGGCCAACCAATTAGCCTGCAGTCTCATGTGGCTTTTCTTACATTAAACCGGTTTAATGTCCCTAAATACTGACATTTTTCAGTTTCTAATCTTTTATAATGATCCGCGACCGCGCAGGCCGACCGGTCAGCCACTGCAGGACGCTGTTTGTGTGTCTGTTAGTCTGGGCCAAACTAATACTTTCAATATTGGGGGGGGTTCGAGTGGCCCCTCCCAACTTGGACTGTTTTATAATCGCATCGCAGCTGAATCAGAATCGAATCGTGAGGTTCCCAGAGATTCCAGAGATTAATAAAAACATAACTGTTCATTTTACACTACAGAAAAAACAGTTGTGGACATTTACATTTACTCATTTAGGTGACGCTTTTATCCTCAGAAATATTACAGACTGGACCTTTAATACCCAATAATAAGTAAGTAATTCAGTAAGACTGATAAATAAAACAAAGATTTCTCATCCCGTTGTTGCCGTTGTGTCTTCCAGCCAGGAGAAGCTGCAGAGCGTCCGGATAAACGTGGAGACCGAGGACGGTCGCAGAGTCGTGAACGAGGACACGCTGCTATGATCCCCCGCCGCTCACCACCATCGGGCAGCGCTGTTGGAGGACGTGGCTGCAGTTGCTGAGGGGTTACTGCAGCCCTCCGTCTTCTCTGAACTGAGGTCAAAGGTCACAGGAGGACCAATCAGGCTTCGCCTCGCCCCGTGTCATACTTCTCATCCTCAGTTTTCTCGGACGAAGGTGAACGTTTTTATTTTCTCATCGTTTTATGGTGAAACACGGAGACTCCACCACTGGGAGCAAATATGGCCGCCACTTTTTGGAAACAGCTTCCTCAGGTTTCTTTGGTTGGTTTTTTTTGTTTTTTTTTTAACTCAGGCGGTTCTCCTCCGCTGCACTCTGATTGGCTGCTGAAGCGTCGAACCGAAACACAGACTCGGTGGACGACTGATTCTCCAGACTGATGATCTGAAACTTAATTTCATCGTTTTAAATGTTCCATTTCTGCTTTAACGAAGCAGATGAGGCTCTTCACCTCCGACAGGTCCAACGCAGGAAGGAGTTTTTATTTAATCCGTTATGCTGATTTAAGTTGTGAATGTGTCTGTGAGTGTTTCAGTGTGTGTGTTTGTGTGTGAGAGAGATCACTGTTGTGCCTCACCCTGTTGCCTGCAGTGGCCGATTGAATGACGTCACAGCCGCTGTCTTCATAGTTTCTACTTAAAGTTTCAATAAAATCAGTTTGGTGACGACGATAACGAGTCTGTGAGATGTGACACTTTATTAAACGATAATAATCTGATTTGTGGTTGTTGAAACGGTGAAAACTGAGGACCAAGTCACTTATACTGCACAACCTGGTTAATAAGAGGACCTTGAGCACTGCAGTAAATAAATATACTGGGAAATATAATATTTAACATCAAATTTGAATGTATTTACATTTAACTTAGCAGACCTAGTGACTACAGAAGAATTATGTGTGGAACATGTGGAAGAAAAAAATGTATTTGAGTTCTGAATTTAAAGTCAACACTGAGGAAAAACTCAAATGTCAGAATTCTGACATTAAAATCTATAAAGTTTTCATATGTGGCCATGATCCTTTCCCTAACTGACACTCATCTCCATGGACATGATAAAAAAACATGTTTTAGAGGTGAAACATTTTTACTGAAGTATTCGCTGTGCAGCTGTAATATATAGGGGGAAAAAACTAAACATAAAATACTCAATAATAATAATAATATGACACATAAATCCAAGAAAAAGCTTCCTGAGCAACACTGACGGAAGCTGTGAAAGTCTTCGACATCAACATGGTAAACATTAAGAAATTATTACAATCCATAATGTTTCAGATGAGGAGGTGGAAGCTGATCCTGGATCTGTTACAGCAGCACAGTGAACATGAAGATCAGCATGGACAGCAGCAGAGCGACGGACAGTCGAGTTCTCTGGGATCCACCTGAAAACAAACCACATTTATGGTTTATGTTGCTGCACTACACCACTGTCCATCTATCAATGAAGTAATTTGGTGAAATCATAGTACTATGATTACTACTGGTACTACTAAGCGAGATGTGTTCCTGCATTTTACTACTTCAATAAATATCCTAAACAGACTTTATCATCATTTAACCCACTAGAGTTTTATCAAACAACAATTTATTAAGCCTCCAAAAAAATTGTGTAAACATTTTACTTTTGTGCTCGAGTAGTTAGCTAGTTTTAAACTACTATATAAACAGTAAAACTAGCCAACCTTAAAACTACTATATAAACAGTAAAACTAGCCAACCTTAAAACTACTATATAAACAGTAAAACTAGCCAACCTTAAAACTACTTTATAAACAGTTAACGTTGGCTAGTTTTAAACTACTTTATAAACAGTTAACGTTGGCTAGTTTTAAACTACTTTATAAACAGTTAATGTTGGCTAGTTTTAAACTACTTTATAAACAGTTAACGTTGGCTAGTTTTAAACTACTTTATAAACAGTTAACGTTGGCTAGTTTTAAACTACTTTATAAACAGTTAATGTTGGCTAGTTTTAAACTACTTTATAAACAGTTAATGTTGGCTAGTTTTAAACTACTATATAAACAGTTAACGTTGGCTAGTTTTAAACTACTTTATAAACAGTTAACGTTGGCTAGTTTTAAACTACTTTATAAACAGTTAACGTTGGCTAGTTTTAAACTACTTTATAAACAGTTAACGTTGGCTCGTTTTAAACTACTACTATATAAACGGTTAACGTTGGCTCGTTTTGAACTACTTTATAAACGGTTAACGTTGGCTCGTTTTGAACTACTTTATAAACGGTTAACGTTGGCTCGTTTTAAACTACTATATAAACAGTAAAACTAGCCAACCTTAAAACTACTTTATAAACAGTTAACGTTGGCTAGTTTTAAACTACTTTATAAACAGTAAAACTAGCCAACCTTAAAACTACTTTATAAACAGTAAAACTAGCCAACCTTAAAACTACTTTATAAACAGTTAACGTTGGCTCGTTTTAAACTACTACTATATAAACGGTTAACGTTGGCTCGTTTTGAACTACTTTATAAACGGTTAACGTTGGCTCGTTTTAAACTACTATATAAACAGTAAAACTAGCCAACCTTAAAACTACTTTATAAACAGTTAACGTTGGCT
>NC_060152.1:33940018-33942816 GCF_021292245.1 Micropterus dolomieu | reverse complement strand
GTTTTAAACTACTATATAAACAGTAAAACTAGCCAACCTTAAAACTACTTTATAAACAGTTAACGTTGGCTAGTTTTAAACTACTTTATAAACAGTAAAACTAGCCAACCTTAAAACTACTTTATAAACAGTTAACGTTGGCTAGTTTTAAACTACTTTATAAACAGTTAACGTTGGCTAGTTTTAAACTACTATATAAACGGTTAACGTTGGCTCGTTTTGAACTACTTTATAAACGGTTAACGTTGGCTAGTTTTAAACTATTATATAAACAGTTAACGTTGGCTAGTTTTAAACTACTATATAAACGGTTAACGTTGGCTCGTTTTGAACTACTTTATAAACGGTTAACGTTGGCTAGTTTTAAACTATTATATAAACAGTTAACGTTGGCTAGTTTTAAACTACTATATAAACAGTAAAACTAGCCAACCTTAAAACTACTTTATAAATAGTTAACATTGGCTAGTTTTAAACTACTATATAAACGGTTAACGTTGGCTCGTTTTAAACTACTTTATAAACGGTTAACGTTGGCTCGTTTTGAACTACTTTATAAACGGTTAACGTTGGCGTTTTGAACTACTTTATAAACGGTTAACGTTGGCTCGTTTTAAACTACTATATAAACAGTATAGTCCAGGGGTTCCTAATCTTGGGGTCAGGTCCCTCCAAAGGGTCACCAGTTAAAACTAGGGGATTGTGTGATGATCAATGGGCGATGAAAGAAGAAAAGTTCTGTTTCTATTTTTTATTTACTTTTTTCTAATATTAGATTTTTTTTTTTTGGTGAAATATTGGATCATTTGAACAGTTATTAAAATGAAGCTATCTAAAGTTTAGAGAGTAAATGTCTCTTTGGTCGAACTGACAAAAACTCAAGACATCTGGATCACGACGAGGAGACAAATGTACATACTCATTTTATATTAGCATTCACAAGACTTAATAGTTGGGAACCTTCCCATTTATTTTGTAATCTTACCATGTTTTTAATTTGATATTTTAATCTGAAAAGTAACCAATAACTGCAGCTCTTCGATAAATGTTATGGAGTAGAAGTATAAAGTTAAAATACTCAAGTAGCATCAAAACAGTAGTAATATTTTCTTTTGTCGGACTCACTGCTGTGCAGCAGCAGGTTCTCCGTCACGGCCAGTGATCCGTTGTGCGGCGCCGGTTCGATCTGCAGCAGTTTACACATCAGAGGGTAGACGTGGATGCTGTCGAACGGCTCGGACACGAAGTTCTGCTTAAAGTCTGGTCCGAAGGCCCTGAAGATGGCCTTCATGTCCATCTCTCCGCTATGGTAGCCGTGATCGCCTTTGTTGACGTAGACGATGAATCTCTGGTGGGAAACAAACGGATGAAGAAACAGAATCAGAAAAATTGGAGTGTTTGTCTGCTGCAGTTTCATCTTCCTTCGTTTTTCTGGCTGCTTTGACCTCTGAACTCACTGACAGTCGTTTGTGTTGCTGCTGATGTACAAATGGAGCTGTAGTTTAAGTCGTGACATTTTCTTTTCTGGATATAGCAGCCAACATTTTGAATTTGATTTCATTATTCATCATTATTCAGTGCTTCTTTGTGTCCTGGTGTTTTTTGGGGCCTATTGGGCCGATCTGTTAGGACCTTGATCATGTACTACGGTGTCTCTGGAGAATCAAACTGAGGATGAAGACGAAACCAAAATTTGACACTAAAAGGTAGAAACATGATCTGATACTAAGTGAGGTTTTGGGTTAAAATCCAGGAAACTCACAGAGTTAAGGTTGAATCCCAGATCTGCGACAACCACGATGGGAGGCAGCCGCTTACTTTTGGCGAGGTGGAAGCTCTCAGGAAGCTTGTCTTTCTTGTAGACCGTCAGATTGGGCGCCTTGGACAGAGCGTCAAACACCTTCTGCTCCATCCCCGGCCGCGGCGTCAGGATGCCAAACCCGCCGTAGTCGAGTATCTCAAAGCTGGTGAGCTTGAGCAAGTTCAGGTATTTGTTGAGGATGATCTCGTCCACCTGCGGTCGCTTCTTGACAGTGGTCATGCCGTGGTCTGAGGTGATGATGACATTCAGGCTGTCGTTCAGGTTATGGAGATTGATGGCCTCCCTCAGGTAGCCGATGGTGCGGTCAATCTGCTGGATGATCTTCTTCCTGTCCGGGTGGTCCGGCCCCTTGGCGTGGCCCACGTTGTCCGGCTCGCCGTAGTACAGCGTCACCAGGTCAAAGTCTTCATCGGAGAACCAGCTCATTACCTTGTCGATGTTCTGACGCCACTCTGTCTCGTTGTCGTCCGGGTGGCCAGCCTCCGTAACAAGCACACGGTTGACCACCTGGCCGCTGTAGTTGGCTGCGCCTCCCGGGTAGTAGAAGGACGCGGTTTTTAGACCCTGAAACCACAAGAAACAGGAAACAAGCTATAAACACTGACATGTTACTATTACTTATACAACACGCTGAGAGTGAACCAGAACAGAAAAGCTGCAGCTGGAAAGATAAACAACGAGCTGAAAGTCGCTGTAAAGCTCCGTAAAGCCAAGAAGCTACAGAGGCGGGTGATAATTGTTGTTTCGTCACTACTAGGGACACCTTTCACATTGGTATTGGTAAAGAAGCATGAGTTGCAGACACTAATCTTGAATGGTAATTTAACATTATCCGCTGCGGAGTACCTCAAGGTTCTGTCTTAGGTCTCCTTCAGTAACGACATGCTTCCACTTGGATGAATAATCATCATTTCTTTACTTTCTTTTACTTTGCTATGCAGATGACAGGCTTCTCTCTTTCTGAAGAAAAATCAAA
>NC_060152.1:33924214-33939918 GCF_021292245.1 Micropterus dolomieu | reverse complement strand
ATCTTTGGAGGGAGCTTAAAATTCGAGTTGCCAGGCGACAACCTCGGAACCTGAATGATTTGGAGGCTGTCTGCAGGGAGGAGTGGGCCAACATCCCTGCCGAAATGTGCACAAACCTTGTCACCAACTATAAAAACCGTTTGACATCTGTGCTGGCCAATAATGGCTTTTCTACAAAATATTAACATGCTGTTTGTCCAGGGGGTCAAATACTTGTTTTTCCTCATCAGATGGTTATCAATTTTTATAAATTCATATGATGTGATTTTCTGGAATTTTCTTTGGGATTCTGTCTTTCACTGTTAGAATGTACATATGATTAAAATTGTAGATTGTTGCATTCTTTGTAAGTGGGCAAACCTGCAAAATCAGCAAGGGGTCAAATACTTTTTTCCCCCACTGTATATTCAAAGATTAAAAAAGAGCAGCTAAACACCAGCCCTCTGGGTGGTTTACAAAAGTTCTATCTACGACCAAATCCACTGTTTCAATGGTTTTCTCCTGGTAATCACCTATTTTCAAGTTGACGTCGACAACTGATGGGGGCGGGGCCTGCGTTAGTGTTATTGTGATTAGTTAGTAATATTGTAATTTAGGGCTGCAGCTAACGATGATTTTACTACTTTTGCTTGCAAAGAATTAGCGTCCACGCTTTTTAGTAATCGAATGAATCGTTTGAGCCCTAAAGTGATTTGGTGGATCGCTCTGCGTGCAGAGTCTGCTTGTCACTCACTAGCAACAAGCTCTGTGAATCCAAGAACCCTTCAGTCGGAGTAAATGATGCTGCTGACAGACTTCTCTTGTAGATTATTCATGGGAAATGCGTGCAGGTTTTCCTTTTGTATCGAGCAGCACTTAAGGGGGTTGAGTTTGTTTGACTTGCTGGACTTCGGATTGTTCTGCGATGTGACTATCGCGCAAGGGCGCATTGCGATGGCGATGCTCAAACGACGTATTGTGCAGCTGTTAATATACCTGGGCGGCCTGCATAAGTGAAGTCTATTTGTGGGAAACACTGTAGGATGAAACTCCTCATTGTTGTTATTGATTTTGAGCAGCCAGCTCTTGTTTTTTTATTTGCTCCATGTCCTTTGTGTCGTATTATAGGCAGAAATGTTCATTTCGGGCCGATTGCCACCGACATGCCAACATTACCCTGCATCCCTAACTAGCTCAACTAGTTTCAGCTTTTTCTATAGTGAACATTTAAGAGCTCTGATTAAAGGTGCAACAGATCACAAAACTCGAGGTTCAGATCGTTCCGTGGTTTTGGGTACAAGATCGGATCATTTCAAAAATATAAACTTATCCGTTACACCACTAGCTCTGATGCTAACTCATCAGGGAGGTTATTAACACTGAAGAACATGAAGGAATATTGTATTAACACATGTTTTAAAGATCCAACCAGAAAACTGTCTGCGTTCTGATATCATATTGTTGTAATAACAAACACACACTGACCGGTCACCATGATGATTATATCAGTTAAATGAGCAGCTGGTCTGATCTAATCAGCTCTGTCAGTGCCTCAGATCTTCGTCAGGTTATTAAACTGAACAAATGCAGGTCAAGGTGATCCACACATGCCCACTTCCTGTGTAGACAGGAAGTTAAAAGACACAACTTGCGTGAGGTCAGTCAGACGGAGGGAGTCTTTGGGTCACTTCTCCTTCATGTAGTGCAGGAAAGTGAAAATATAAAAGAACAATTTTGACGTTTTGAGTGGAAACTGATGATGTGATGTCACCTGTTTCAGGAGTTCTGGCTCAACATGAAGACTGAGGAGGAGGAGGAGGAGGAGGAAGAGATGACGACGACGACGACGATGGAGGAGGAAGAGGAAGTAGGGATGACGACGGAGGAGGAAAAAGGGGAGGGAGGGATGGCGATGGAGGAGGAGGAAGGTCTGAACAAGCAGGTATTATATTCAGCGTTTTCCACGACATCATGTGACGTGATCGAAAGCTCCAGAACAGCTGCTAAATTTACGTTTACTCTATTAGCTGACGCGTTTGTCAAAAGCGACTTACAGTTGCTTTACATGTCAGCAACTACCGGTTAAAAGTGCTGACGCTGTAGACCCAGATGGACCTTGAGGTGAGATTGATTTGTTTAATGATGTCTCCAGGACTCAGAAGACCTTTCTACCTCCACCGAGTCCAGAACGCCACAGGACCGCTTGCTGTCGGAGGAGGACAACGGCGAAGAAAAGGAGGAGGGAGACGTCAGCGGGTTGATCAACTCTGATGGCGAGGAAGAGGACTGGAGGCCGGCGCTTATCGGTATGTCATCACTTCTCTGTGTATAAACACAAGAACATTATATTGATTGGTGCAGTGAGCTCAACATTTTATTAACATATTTTCAAATGATTCTTGTGTTTTGTTCTCTTTTATTCTGTGACTTTCATTCTCATACCTGATAATATTATATAATCTAGTATCAGTTTTATTGGGACTGTGCATCTTATCCGGAGTCTGTCCATACAAAAGGATTGCTTAAAGGGATACTTTGCACTTGTTGTTAAATTAAGCAAATATTTCCTCGTGCGTCGCCAGCTCTGTGTTTGTTGTGTGCTCAGAAAAAAAAAAAATCCGGTTTCCCTCCACAGCCCTGGGTCTGTAAATTAAGCACAAACAGTTCTGAGCGAGCAGCAGGTGTCGGTGGCGCTCGAAGCAGTGGGAGGGAGAATGTAAACAACCAGCTGTACATTCGAAAATGCTGGACTCATTACGGGACTTTAGCTGTGAAGATGACTGAGAAACAGCCACAGAGGGGGAAGATCTGAGGGATTGTGAAACGAGTTATATGACCAGGCGAGGGGAAGACCTGTGTTAACATCTGTGAGGAGTTTCAGTGCTGAATAAATCTACGAGATTAGAAAGGAATGAAAACCGATGCTGAGGTCGCTCTGTTTCTGCTGGACAGGTGAGTAATGTTAGCTTAGCTGTTCCACGTAAACGACCGCTTCAGTGTTACACTCTTATCTGTCTGCTGTCATGTTTGTGATGATCCCAGCTGGTTAGCTTTTAGCTCAGTGTGTGTGCGGTAGAGGAGGAATAGACTGAGCGAGTGTGTGAACGGGTGAATAGAGAGAAACGGGTCAGCACCTTGTTCAGCAGTAAACGTTAGGGGTGTAACGCGTTTCGGTTCAGGACTTTCAGAACGGTGAGCATGTGCACCGAATGCAGTCTTTAACGGCATTAAGCTTGTTTTATGTGTGGAACATGTGTAAATTCCAAGTTTCCTCACGGACATATTAAGTGGCGGACCAAATCTCCAACTTCTTTTATATCTGAGCAGGCCTTCAAGCTGGGACTGATGATGCTCATAGACGGAATAAAAGAAGAAGAATGCTGCACTGTAATCCATATTATACTATATTTTTTATTATATTAGCTATATGTGGTGTTGTTACCATGGCAATACCATGAGTTTGGGGGGAGGAGCTTCAGAAGGAGCAGTGAGGGGAAAGGAAATGTTTGTTTGGTTGGACTCAAATATCAACAAACTCTCTACAGAATTGCACAGTATCCCTTTAAGGATATTTCAAACACAGAGCGCTGAAGTTAAACGCTGTGTTCATTTCAAGCCTGCAGACTGTTTCTCTTCAGAGATTAAAGAAACTAAATACTGAGAATCCCCTTCATGTCTCTGACAGAACAAGACGGGCGCTCAGAGAGCCAGGCAGACGGTGGCGGGAAGAAGAAGCACTGCTGTCCCGTCTGCGGTCGAGACTGCTTCAAGGCGTCGGCGCTGCAGAAACACCTGAGGATCCACTCGGGCGAGCGTCCCTTTCAGTGCCCCACCTGCAGGAAGAGCTTCACCCAGCACGTCCACATGACGGAGCACCAGAGGACCCACACCGGGGAGAAGCCCTACACCTGCACCGACTGCGGCAAGAGCTTCACCTTCTCCAGCGCCCTGCGCCGACACCAGCGGCTGCACACCGACGCCCGGCCGTACCAGTGCTCCGTCTGCCAGAGGACCTTCAAACAGCAGAGCTCGCTCAAGAGCCACCAGCTGACGCACTCGGGAGTCCGCTACCAGTGTCCGCTCTGCAGCAAGAGCTTCAGCCGCGCCCTCGAGCTCAGCTACCACGTGGACGTGCACTCGGGCGCCCGGCCGTACTTCTGCAACATCTGCAAGAAGAACCTGAGCGGAGCGCGGATCTTCCGCAACCACATGAGGAAACACAAGTCGCCAAAATCACCGCTGTCTCTGATGCAGCCAGCCGCGCCGGGAGACACGGAGACGAGCGAGTCACGAGACGACGGGGAGACTCAGCAGTCTGTATAAAGGAAAGCTCGTCACTCAGCAGAGGTTTCCAGGTAGACTAGATGAGCTGTAGGCTGATGGACCGGCGGACACTCAGAGTTTCATTTACAATGTTTTTAACTGTAGCATCAGTGCAAAACTTCACTTTATGTGGTGCTGAAGAACAGTTCAGTCCAAACACAGGGACTGAAAGAATGATCACCCTGCTAGCTAGCTAAACACAAATAAGCAGGGGTGTTTTATTAGAACGGGACCCTGGACTGAATGACGGTAGATGTTCAGTCCAGCAAGAATTGTTTGCATATAGCCAAACAAGTTTCTGTTAAAGGGAATAAATGTGAGCCAGGTGTCAGACACGGGGATGAAGGTCTCTGGGACTCGGGACACAGATCGTAGCACGGGTAGACGGAGCGTGAACGCAACGCATTGCCAACACCGACATCTGACGCGTCCGCCTGCTCCAGAACATTGATCCCTTCTTACGCCACACAAGGTCAGTGTGCTGGATGTTGGACTCCAGGGCATCACCTGAAGTCCCGATGAAATCTGGAGGTCTCATGTTCTGTAAACTCCTGAAAACCCTGTCTGTTAACCTCGAGCTGCACCGTCGCCACCCTGACAGGGAGAGGGGCGGGGCCTGTATATGTGCCGTACCTCACCTGTTAACCTAATGAAGCCTACTACTTAACTTTCAGGTTATGTGGCCCACTGAATATGCTCCGTTGTGTTTCTCCTGCTGGCCCGTAAACTTCACGTTGTGGTGGCGTTGATTTGTTTTAATCGCTTTGAGGGAAACTTTTCAAATATAAAACCCCCCCAGATCAAAACTCAAAAGAGAAGAGTCGTATTTGACCTTGTTTGCAGTTGTGTGGCGTAAACATTTCCACTTTTTAGCCTGCAGGGGCTCAGTGCCTTGCTCAAGGACACTTCATAAGTTGATCAGTTAACCCAGAGGAGGTTTGAGGCCTTTGTGCTGCTGCTGAGTGTCCGTATCACTACAGTCCTGTAGATGTAACCAAAGTATCGTTTATTTATAGTAGAAATCACTGATGCTTTCATCATGTTCAATAAAGACGCTGAGACAAAAAACCTCCTGTCATCAAGTCTTTCACACCTCGGAAAATGAAGTTTAAATCCAGTTAACAGAAGAATAAAGTTTGTACTTGGTGCTCTTCAGCTCGCTCTTCTTTTTCTTTTGCACACTTATATTTCAGCTGGATTCTTGTCGGCGGCACAGACAAGAACTCGCAGCAGAGTTTCAGCCATTCACCACCCGCCATGAGCTTTTTACACTCCTGCGACGTTCAGATAATTATTCTGTAACTGGGGTAACTTGTTGAAACCAGGACATTAAGACAAACTGCTCTGTGGTGATGATGAAACTGATTTTTATGAAAAACCCGCAGGTTAATCATGAAGTGGATGATGGTCGCCGAGTTTAAAATGACTCTGGAAGAAACAGGAGGATTTATTACGACACGGATCTTATTCCACACAATGTGAGTAAATAAAAATGTTTCCCAGGTCGAACTCTTTAAGACTTCAGCCTTAAATAACTAAAATATTTGTAGCCAATAAATGTTGATTAGACTAATTAATATTGTAATGAATCGTTAGCTTTCAATCAGGTCAAGTTTCTTAATTGTCCTTGTAAGAAACAGTGAAGCAAATACAAATAAAGTGGGAATAGAATAAAATGGACATTATTCAGAAATACTTTATTGATCCCCGAGGGGAAATTCTGTGTCACAGTTGCACAAAAGTCAAAAGGAATATAAATAAAGATAGTGGTATATAAAGAAATATAAATATCAGAGTAAAAATATAAGATAAAGAAAATATAAATATGTACATTTACATAATTAAAGGAATTACTGCACAAAACAGATAATGTCCAGTTTAAAACGAAGTGTCTCCTCTCTGAGAGTCCAGCTCCAACCCCACAACGTCACTGGCCTTGGATGAGTCTGTTGGCGTCCGCTACCCTCCTGCTGCCCCAGCATGCAACAGCAAACAGGACGGCACTGGCCACCACAGACTCATAAAACATCCTCAGCATCGTCCTGCAGATGTTGACGGACCTCAGCCTCCTCAGAAAATAGATGCACCTCTGGCTTCCTGTGGAGGACCTCAGTGTTCTTGGCCCAGTCCAGCTTATTGTCCATGTGCACTCCCAGGTATTTGTAATCCTCCACACTGGATGGAAACAGGGCTCACTGGAGAAAGAAGAAAGTTAGAAATAAGACAACGAAGCAACAGCAAAAGGGTGCATGTGCATTAAAAAGATGATCAACTCTTATAAACCTGTTTATTTCATTTGTAGTGACGGTTAATGTTTTTAATCCCATCAGAGGCAGAATTATAAGTGAGAACCTGAAAATGTGTAGAACACGACATCTGGAATATTTAAAATTCAAAGCTGTAAATATTTCAGTGGATTTTAATAACATGTGGAACCGCATGTCCCAGTTCTCTTCAGCAGGGTTTCATTTCTCTGATGGGTTTAATGTTCGGATCAGGCGATTTCTGATGTATGTGTCTCGTTCTCCCTCCCAGCAGCAGGTGGCGTCAACATGGTTAAAAGTAACACCATTAACCTGCTTTTTATTTACAGGAACAGAGATTACAACCTCTTCAAATGTAGGAGATCTAAATAAAGACCAAGTCACGTAAAGAAGAAGGTCTGCACACATCGGGGGTAAAAAGTACTGCTTTGAAGTACTTGTACATTTCAGAGAGAAATATTGTAGTTTTGAGTCCATCATCACAGATTAAACAACAAGCTGCAGATCCATCATGAAGGCGTCGTCTGATTAGTTGGACTTAAATTAAACTGGTTCAAACCAGCAGGAGAACGGGGAGACGTCCACAAACACTGGATCCTACAATTCCCATAATGCAACTGGACAGCGTCTTTCATTAAAGTTCCCTGAACACCTTGAAGCGCTGCATTTTCCAGCCTTTTATGACTCTGTTGTGTTTACAAACTTGTCGCAGCTGATTGGCTAACACCTGTGACACGCCCACCAAACGGGAGAAAACGTACCTCGGAGCCCGTCGCGGGACGTTGCAAGGAAACATGTCGTCCAATTGAACTCGCCCCGGATAACCAAGATGACATCACTGTGACATCATCAGGGTTACTTTCTCCTCCAGAGACGAAGGCTCGTATTGGAAACCACCTCACCACACATGCAGTATGTGCGGATCGGGCCTGAAAGGCAGTGTGCAAACCAAAGCTAAATGTGCAGTAGAGGTTCCCGGATGTTACAGATCAGCTGCAGCCTGGTTCTCCTCACAAGACATCAAATTAGAATAAAATGTCAGTTTAATTCCTCCTATATTTTACTTCTGCTTCCCAAAACCTGAAACTCACTGAGCCTGGCAGTCTCATACTGCAAACTACTATGCAGAAACTAAGTACGTTTACTCAAGTACTACTGTATTAGAGGTATTTGTGCTTTACTTGAGTATTTTCTTTTCATGCCATTTTCTACTTCTGCTCGCTTCATCTCGGAGGGAGATATTGTACTTTTTACTTTTACACCTCATTTATATGACAGCTTCAGTTACTTTACAAAATCAGATTTACACACAAAACACATGAAGGGTTTATAAAATATATAATAAACCAACAGCTTATACAAGTACAGCTGAAACAGTTAGTCGATTTAATGGGCAACTCTTTGAGAACCGTTTTTAAAGTGCCATGTCAGCAACCCCCGAAAAACAACCATACTAATGTAAATGCAGGTACTTTAGTACTTTAAATTGAAGACTTCTACTTTTAGTGGGGTAATATTTAGCAAGGGTATCTGTACTATCACTACCTACAGGATTTTCGTAAAAGTGAAAGTAAAAACAAAAGGTCACCTGTGCAGAGCCCTGTTTCAGAAAGTGGGTTTAGTGAAAACTCTGAGTAAGTTGAGCCTGAGATGAGGGAAACTCTGGGTTTTCGGTTTGAGAGAGCGAGACCTTTGGCTTTACCTGAAGCTGAAGAGACGTTTTTATTACTGGACGTGATCATGTGACCAACAGGCTGAGGGCTTCAGTTTGTGTCCAGTCCCTCACAGCTGGTGTGAAAAAACTACATGTGACTCATCAAGAAAACATGCGCAGTGCGAAAAGGTCCTGAGGGTGGCGCTGGAGGGAAAGGTCAGGAGATAAGATAAGATAAGAAAACCTTTATTTGTCCCACAGACGGGAAATTGTAGTTTGCAACAGCAAAGACAAGAGCAGAGATAGATAAGTGTACAAGTAGCATCAACACGTGTCAGACAAAGAAGTACCGTTCTTACAGTAAATAAAAACAAAGTTACTGTACATTAGAGCTCATCAGGTCTGATCTCCTGCCTCCTGGTCCAGCTCCTCAAGGGGGTGTGGTAAAGTGGGCGTGGTCAGCGTGGTACAGTGGGCGGAGTCAGTGGAAACAAATCCAGCCTTCTGTCTGGGCTGCAGGATAAAAGCTCCTCCTGCCAGGCTGCTGGATCAGTCTCAGGTCCAGGCTGCACCCTGATCTGCATTTGAAGTGTCTTTCATTTTGAAATCATCTCTGAGTTTCCAGCATGTCGACTGCACAGAGTCTGCAGGAGGTTTTCACCAACAGCACCGAGAAAAACACCACCAGAGCCCAGGACTGGACCGAGGTGAGAGTCCGGACTTCAGTTTTCTTTACTGCGACCTGAGAAAAGAATCTGTTAGAAAATGACGCAAGTATCAACAAATTGTACTTAAAGTTAGTGTTGGAAGATATTTTACTCAAGTAAAAATACACATGTAAAAGTACAAAAGTATTAGAGCAAAATATACTTACAGTACCAACAGCAGGAGAATTATATCACTGGATTATAATTATTGATGCACTTTAATGTTGCAGCAGGTGAAGGTGGAGCTGATTTTAATGAATTTACATATTGTTGGTTAACCTGAGGGTCGGGGCCTCTCAAGGGATCACAAGATAAATTTATCAACATAATAAATAATAACATTAATAATAAAGATAAAGCAATAAAAAGGGTTGAGAGATGGTTTTTAACTTTAAATACATTTCTGCAGCTCAAATCACGTTTGTTTTTCTGACATTTCTCAGATCTTTGCTTCGATTTAAAGGATCAGAGAACTGGAAACATGTTTTTAATCAAATGTTTGGTTTGTTAAATTGGTAAAATAACTGTTAAATAAATGTAACAGAAGAAATCCTGCAGCACTTTGTCTGCCACCTCAGAGGAACAGAGAATGCAAATGAAGGAAGCGATAAACATTGTTTGGTGAGTTTCATCAGTTGTACTGACTGAGTTTCAGCTCCCAGGTTAGAAATGGTTGATGGGGTGAATCTCCTGAGTGATGATCAGCTGCAGGGCGAAGCTGTGGAAACACAAACGGCTGGTTTCAGTCGCGTCTTCAAACTTTCTTCTTCTTTCAGACTCTCTGGGCTTTTTGCGTCTCGCCTTCTTCTCTATTTTAACACTTTCACTCTCCAACATCTGTGGCTGACATGAACCTTAACTTCAAAATAACAAGTCATTGTCTGTTTTTTGTTTTATTGTCAACAAATTCCCGCTGCCCCAAACATTCACCAGAGAGCGCCACACGTGGATCCGTCCGCCGCCACTATTTTTGGCGGCGGACGCAGACAGGAAGTCAGACCGTGCTGAGAGACAGATTCGCACGTTGATGGTTTCAGTCTGAGATCTGTTGAAAAGAAAGACAGAATTCTGATGATTTGTAAAATGCTGCTTATGTACCTTTACTTCCATTTATTTGTTTTGCACACGAGCCTCTGCAGTTAAATACTTCGGTATTATCAGGTTTGTATTTTCTTTGTTCACTCTTACCATCTGTCTTTAGTTCCTTTTTAATTTTGAAACTTCCTCGGTGCCTCGTTTGTGAATTAGAAAGTGTCTTTAATGTGACAGCATTGATGTTAAAACTGATCTGCTGTCTGCAGGTGTACGAAGCCGTCAGGTGGATCCAGCTCGTCATGGCTGTTCTCAGGTCAGTGACTTCAACGCCGCCTGGTTTGTTCACCTCATGGTGAAACTGTTCACTTTAAACAAACGGCCGTGAAGTCAGATTGGTGACTGACGCATAACTCTGCAGCACTGTACAATTTTTCCCAAACTAAACTTATGTTTGATATCAATAAATGTTATTTAATTGGAAATTGAAAAAGAAAAGTAGTGTACAGGATATGTGGACTTTCAGATTCACGCATCTGTTGCAAAATTCAGAGGAGTAGGTTCACAGTTTTTCTTGATTCCTTAAACACATTTGTTTTCTCTGCAATCACATTTAACTGAATCTCATGGACCGAAACGCCTCGCAAAACATTAAAAACATGCAACAAAGCAAATATTTCCACCAAACAACACAACTTGTGGTCAAATGAATACATTATTTCAATCAAATATTACACAGTGGAAAACAAAACACCAGCTTTGTTGATACTTTAAACAGTTGTGTGTACCAAACAAGGCAGGCAAGCAAATCACAGCATGAACTCTATTATTTTCTTCAAAGATTGCACTGTCCTGTTGCAACACAGCGGCGGCATCTTTGATAAACAGATGAGGAGCGACTGCTGGTCAAAGGACTTTCACACAGGTGAAATTAGAGATTTATGATTATGCAAGTAATTCCTATCAGCTGGGATTAGATGTTCAACACAGTTAATCCAGTGGAGTTCTGAGAGATCTGTGCAAACTGTTTTGAAACAAATGAAAGAGAGAAGACTTCTGCTGTGCTCAGAAGGCGATGATGGCGATCAAGTGGATCTCAGTTTCATTAAGTGCGTCTTAGCAATCGAGAAAAAACTGTAGTTTTAACAGAGATATTGGGGTGACATTTAATTTTAATCTGTAAATATGTTACAGGATGCAGTGAGGTGCCTGCAGAGCTGAATGATAATTTTTATGCAAGAGATTTTTACTCTAACATTGAGAATCCCCTCCACTACACTGGGGAAAGAAAAATGGGAAAGACAAAAGCTACTTTAAAGATCAAATGAACTTTAACACCTGTAACAATCACAACAGAATCTAAAAAGGTCCCCCGAGAAGAAATAGTAATTAAAACAAATCAATATGATTAAATAACACAATAATAAATAAATGAATAATAATCATTTTAGCCGAAGACATTTTTGAAACTCTTACCCCGTGTCCACAAATCAAATACTTAATAATTTACCTGCTTTCCAAATTAATATTTACACATCTACTTTGTCATACCCAAAAGCAATTCAAAATGTCCATCAATTATTTATTAAAAGAAAGGGAAAAAAGGAGGAAACCAATGAGGAAAGACTGAATTCCAGCAACTCAACAAAATGAAATAACAATAACGACACTGAATCATTAGTGTCACGTGTTGTCGGATGTGACATGTTTGTTTTACATGTCGATAAATCAGTCGTCAGGATTGTGGGGTCTTTGTTTGGTTGTTTAAGCGTAGATGAGGTTTATTATTTATATATACGCAGTCGTTAATCTAGTTTTTAATATAACGTATTTGACGTACTTTCATTTCTGGGTCATCTGCACTGTAACTGGCTAACAGGAGGGAGGTCAAAGGTCAAAGCACTCACACACACAACAGAAGAAGAAAAAGTTCCACTCAGCGTGAAATGATCTGATTAGAACTCGTTTGTTCACCTCGTTTCTTCGCATTGTAACGTTTCCCACAGAGAAACGGCAACTTAAAGTTTATTAAATAAAAGGTTTTACAGATAAACATTTTACTCATGAGATGTTCACACACTATGTGGACAAAAGTACTGGGACACCCCAGTCATAATACTTTTAATAGGGGCTGTTTTATCATGCTGTGGTCTTTGTTAAGTCTTATTAGTTTGTGTTTGGCCTTTTCCTGTTTAAATACGACAACACCCCCCCGTGCACAAAGCAGCTCCATGAAGAAATGGTTTACCCAGTTTGGTGTGGAAGAGCTTGAACGTCCCGCACAGAAACCCCAACTCACCGCTACTCAACACCTTTGGGATAAACTAGTACAGAGACTACGAGCCAGACTCTCGTCCAACATCAGTATCTTACTGGCCAAAAATGACCACAGACAAACTGTAAAGTCTTGTAGAAAGCCTTCCAAGAAGAGCTCCAAAAGGGGGAACCAACTCCATATTAATGCTTATGGATTCAGAATGGGACGTCGTAAATGTAATGTGCAGGTGTCCCAGTACTTTTGTCCGTACAGTGTGCACATGAGGTCTCTTCTAACACCCGTCTGTGTTTCATGTTTGCAGTATTCTGGGTTCAGGCTCCATCATCGTCTGTGTGATGTTACAGAGACTCAGCCGGACGCCGGAGGTCAGTCACTTCTCTTTCTTTTGACATGTTTCTGCTTGCTGCAGTCATACATGAGAACGCGTTGAGTTTGTGAAAGGGTAGAAAAGATTTGTCGTTGGGGTACAGATTCAAAGCAGAAAAACAACATTTACGGCACCTAAATTCATACTCGTTACCTGTTTAACTCTGAGAGCCGAGTCTTACACAGTTTTCTGAGTTGAATATTTACTCAGATGTTCTGAAAAGTTAGTTTCTCTTTCAGATTCTTTGTGGAACTTCACTGCTTTCCTGCTTACTCATACACTTGATTTTTATTTCTTCTAAAAGGGTAATGTGCAACCACAGGTTTGATTTCACAATCTCTAAATATTTTTGACCCTTACGGAGTCACTGAAAGGTCAAGGTTGGACTTTCCATCGAAAAATTCCCTCCATGTCCTTGCGGGGGCTTTGTGACATAATGTAAAATGTGATGGGGGGGGTGAGTTAACTGGATAAAAGCATTATTGTCCTGATGAGCTCCCGGTGTGGATGTTTTGTGTGTGCAGCTGCAGCCTCTGTTCCTGCTCAGTGTGTCGGACCTGCTGCTCGCTCTCTGCTGGCTGGTCGGAGCTGCTCTGTTCTCTCGACACTGCAGCCACCTGAACACGCACTGCTACCACCTGCACACTGTGGAACAGGTAACTCAGCCTGATTATCTTCTTCCTCTGAGCCACAGAGCTCCTTCTTTGCCAAAAAAACACTGGCTGACATGTTCCTTCATCACCATGAACAGACACCCTGCTGCCCCAAATACAGAAGCACTATTTCCTCATGATGTCTGATTGTCTTTAATTACTGAGCTTACTGGACATGAAACTATATATCTGTGAGGTGTTTTTTAAAGAATTACCTCGTTGCAATAATGCACCAAATACGTTAAAACTCAAAAAGAAGAAGAACAATTAATATCTGCAGTAGGAACCGACGGGCCACAGACAGCGAATGGATGCAGTAGGACATCCTGGTATTTTTGGCCTACTGCATTTGAAACACTATGTGGTGGAACATACCAAATCTCTTTCTGGCATACTGAATAATAGAGGAGTGTGGGTACCGGACCGCAGCCGGGGTCTGCACATGAGATTTGTTGAGTAAAGCAAAGATTAACACCAGACTGAAGGATATTTTCTACCAGAGTTAGAACCATACAGGTCATTTCACACCAGTGTTGGGACCCAATTACAGTAATGTATTGCTTTCCGCTGTAGCGCAGAAATATAACGCATTACTAAAAAAAACAAAAAACGGTAATATTAGACCCGTTAGAATCTCAGGTGTGTTGTTTTATTAATAATTCATCAACACAGAGAAACATTTCAGCGGAAGAAAAACAAATCCAGGAGTAAAAGACTGACCTAATTTCCTGTTGTGGGAATCTGATGGTCAAGATTGTTGGCAGAGTGCAAACTACAGGGGAGACGAGACGGTAGCTCCCCTGATGGATCATGGGTAAATAGATTTCTACAGGCTGTGTGTTTGCACTTTAATGAGTTACTTTCCTGATCAGAGAGGCTGCTGTCAGTTCATCCTGACTGATCCTGTCAGATATTCAAATAATCAATGATGTTACGCTGCTGTACCTCGTGCGTAAATGCGCACAGCGTCTTTCTAAGTGGGGAGACGATTCATCCTAATCCACCCCCCCCCCCCCCCCAAAAAAAAATAATATAAAGCATTATAATTCAGAGACAGTAATATTGTAATATAACTAATGACTCTTAAATGACTAACTAGTAATCGATAATGTATTACATTTTGGAAGTAACTTGCTTAACACTGTTTCACATGAGGACTTCTGTGTTTGCATTTTGTCTGATTCTTTTGTATGAAGTGTTATTTCCTCTTAAAAATGTAATATTTAATCAAGATATTCACGTGAAAGCCAGCGATCGGGTTCGTAAACAGACAGCAGGTCAGCTGTGGTCAGAGAGACACTGACCCTCTGATCTGTTTTTTGGGGGCTTTTTCACTATTGTTTGAAGATATTATGGGATTTCCTTCTGTCACTCAAACAAACTAAATCATGTTTCCTTAATAATGAATCAAAATAAGGAACCTTCACATGAAGCTGACCCGTATACATGTGGAAAATCTCAACTTCCTTCTGAGAAGGACAAAAGTCTCAGTGTGTTTTACCATCCGCACCAAACTGAACCCAAGTCAAACAACCGGTATTCACCGAAATGATCAGGTAATCCTGGTGTTAAAAAAACACTTCCACTCACTCTACAGGAACACAGTGCTAAGGAGCTGATTGGTTCACCAACACAGCAGTTTAACTGACTCAAAAACACACGACAGCTCATTTCACTCCGCGTCACCGTTTCACAAACATGAAACATTCGGTTTCTGACCGACTCAGGAGCTGCAGCCCTTCATCGTCAACATTTAAATTTGGTCCCTCCCGCCAGCACAGGGATTGGAGGATGGGTGTGTCAGTCAACCTTGTGATTTCCTACAAACAGCTTCCATTGGATAAAAGCAGTGAAATTATTTTTCCATTCTGCTGCTGAAAACCCAAATAAACTGCAGTTTTTTATCACTTAATGATGAGGAGATTTTTTTTTGTCTTTTGTGTTGTAATTGATCCCAGGAAGTTCAGGTGGATCCTTATACCCAGAGCTGAAACTGTCCACTTGCTAATAACATGAAAAAAAACATCGTCCTGTGAGCATGACTTAATAAGGAGTCTTGTTCCCATACCGGGAGTTGAACCCGGGCCGCCTGGGTGAAAACCAGGAATCCTGACCGCTAGACCATATGGGACATGTGACTATGATGTGATCGAGAACTCTGAGACCATAATGAACTCATGTTCCCGAACTTGTGTAGTTTCTTGAAGTTACCTGACAAGAACACCCTGAAGGGAGAATCTTTGTTGTCACTTCATTGTTGTCATGTCCCATATGGTCTAGCGGTCAGGATTCCTGGTTTTCACCCAGGCGGCCCGGGTTCAACTCCCGGTATGGGAACTGATTTATCTCCTGGTAAATTAATAGTGACGTTGGTCTCTGACAGACTTTAATCAGGGTTCAGCACATCAACTGAAACTGTGCAGCTGGTTTATTTTTATGGACATCTA
>NC_060152.1:33921232-33924114 GCF_021292245.1 Micropterus dolomieu | reverse complement strand
GCCTGGGTGAAAACCAGGAATCCTGACCGCTAGACCATATGGGACATGTGACTATGATGTGATCGAGAACTCTGAGACCATAATGAACTCATGTTCCCGAACTTGTGTAGTTTCTTGAAGTTACCTGACAAGAACACCCTGAAGGGAGAATCTTTGTTGTCACTTCATTGTTGTCATGTCCCATATGGTCTAGCGGTCAGGATTCCTGGTTTTCACCCAGGCGGCCCGGGTTCAACTCCCGGTATGGGAACTGATTTATCTCCTGGTAAATTAATAGTGACGTTGGTCTCTGACAGACTTTAATCAGGGTTCAGCACATCAACTGAAACTGTGCAGCTGGTTTATTTTTATGGACATCTACGTTTCCTACATGCTTTTGGAAACGTGTCCCTACCGTTCTGTCTCCAGGTATTTTGAGCGTCTCAAACTACACAGAGCTTTTCTTGATGACTTCATACCCTGAGAACGGTGGCGTTAGTCTGTAGATTAACTTTAAGAGCGGTCATTGCAAGATGACGTTAGCTTTGTATCAAGCCTCAACAATCTTGTGCCAGTCATCTCTAAGCTTAGACGTGTCCCATATGGTCTAGCGGTCAGGATTCCTGGTTTTCACCCATGGGAAATTACTTGTTCCAACTACAGATGGTTGGTTGGGGCCTTGCTCACTCTCTACATACTGCATATAGATGCAGCATCCGCAGGGTTTAAATATTGGGACCAAGACTCAGATGACTATTTCATGTATTTGAATTCAAATACGTGTTCACGTGTAATTAAACAACTCACTGTCATAATTAATTCAACCCAGGTGAAAACCAGGAATCCTGACCGCTAGACCATATGGGACATGACAACAACGAAGTGACAACAAAGATTCTCCCTTCAGGGTGTTCTTGTCAGGTTACTTCAGGAAACTACACTAGTTTGGGAACATGAGTTCATTATGGTCTCAGAGTTCTCAATCACATCATAGTCACATGTCCCATATGGTCTAGCGGTCAGGATTCCTGGTTTTCACCTAGGCGGCCCGGGTTCAACTCCCGGTATGGGAAATTACTTCTTCTAAAGCTGCTGCTACTACTGGTTATACATACTGTATATAGATGCAGCATCTGCAGGGTTTATATATTGGGACGCAGACCAAGACTCCGGTGACTATTTCATGTATTGAATTCAAATACGTGTTCACGTGTAATAATAATTAATTCAAACATAATTAATTCAACCCAGGTGAAAACCAGGGATCCTGACCCTTTAACCAGAGGATTTCAAAGTGGAAGGTGGGCCTCCCCAAAGGGGGGTCCAAACTGTTTCAGGGGAGGCTCAGTGAGTGGAAGTTAAAAACAAAAGTCATTAGTTACCAAAAGGAGGTCACGTAGAAGAGGTGTGTGATGTGGTTAAAGAGGGGGATTTTAATGTTTTCCCACTTTCCCAGAGTCAGAAACTAATAAGTGCCGTAGGACAGACCTTTGTTATGTATTTGCTTTAGTCTGAAGTTTTGTCAAACTATCTTGGCTCAGTTGGTGAGTGTCTACGTGATCATGATCAGGGTCCCATAGGCATCCGGGAAGTAAGCAATGCTAAGCAGGTAAACTAAGGCCGGGTGAGGGGAGGATTCCAGGATTTGTCTGACAGGAGGCCCACAGTCTCAGACTTCGAAACCTCCTGTAGACCCTGTGGCTCATGGCTAAAGTTAAAGATGGGGCATGAAACAAAGATAATGTTGCTCTGAGAGGTGAACAGGTTACAGAAACATTCAGAGAGTCCATTTAAAGAACCATTTATCTGGGATATCCAACATGTGGTAAATTCAGTTTCCCATACCGGGAGTTGAACCCGGGCCGCCTGGGTGAAAACCAGGAATCCTGACTGCTAGACCATATGGGACATGACAACAACGAAGTGACAACAAAGATTCTCCCTTCAGGGTGTTCTTGTCAGGTTACTTCAGGAAACTACACTAGTTTGGGAACATGAGTTCATTATGGTCTCAGAGTTCTCGATCACATCATAGTCACATGTCCCATATGGTCTAGCGGTCAGGATTCCTGGTTTTCACCCAGGCGGCCCGGGTTCAACTCCCGGTATGGGAAATTACTGCTTCTAAAGCTGCTGCTACTACTAGTTATACATACTGTATATAGATGCAGCATCTGCAGGGTTTATATATTGGGACGCAGACCAAGACTCCGGTGACTATTTCATGTATTGAATTCAAATACGTGTTCACGTGTAATAATAATTAATTCAAACATAATTAATTCAACCCAGGTGAAAACCAGGGATCCTGACCCTTTAACCAGAGGATTTCAAAGTGGAAGGTGGGCCTCCCCAAAGGGGGGTCCAAACTGTTTCAGGGGAGGCTCAGTGAGTGGAAGTTAAAAACAAAAGTCATTGGTTATCAAAAGGAGGTCACGTAGAAGAGGCTAAATGTGTGTGATGTGGTTAAAGAGGGGGATTTTAATGTTGTTTTTTTGGGTGAAAACCAGGAATCCTGACCACTAGGCCATATGGGAAAAGTGATGTCAACATGATCGAGAACTCTGAGACCATAATGAACTCATGTTCCCAAACTATTATAGTTTCTTGAAGTAACCTGACAAGTGATTTGAGAGCCAACAAAGCTGTTCTAAACGTTTTCTACGGCACTTATTAGTTTCTCACTATGGGAAAGCGGGAAAGGTTTCCTGCTTTTCAACTCGGTTTAAGTCCCGGAATGGGAAATTAATTTTGATGGTAAGTTGTTTAACTACATGTGAAGACAAATTCCTCATATTTCTCCTGGTACTATATACGTATAGAGTGAGCAACAACTAAACCAATAAGGAAATTCCCATACCGGGAGTTGAACCCGGGCCGCCTGGGTGAAAACCAGGAATCCT
>NC_060152.1:33911976-33921132 GCF_021292245.1 Micropterus dolomieu | reverse complement strand
GTGTATTTGCGCGCGCGAGAGAGTGTGGGCGCCGACAGCAGGCCGACACAGAGTGGGCAGAGGCTGCAGCCTGATAACGTTAACACTACGGTATTTTGCCCCGTGCCTGTAAAAAGCGCGTTTCAGTGCCCATCCCTAAGTAACACATGAAAATACCATTTAACCGTCAGCACTAGTAAACAACATAAATTGTTGTTTTTCATGACTTTGAGCCGTTAATTGTTGTTAATTCGCTGATAAAGCGGGAGAAGGTTTTAGTACTTAACAGTTAACGTTAGCTAGCTAACGTTACTTACTAGCTAACGTTAGCTAGCTGTTTGGGCGTGCTAATTAACGTCACCTGGACAATTTTACTGTTCCGTCTTGGCAACAAACAACGTTTTATAAAGCATATATAGTCTGTAGATGTCACAGTTCACAACATCAATTTACAATTGTTGTAGTTAGTCTGATTTAATTGGACTTACCTTGAAGAGCTTCGTGAAGGAGGAAAATGTGCTGTTTCTAACCGAAAAAGTGATATATGTATCTCCTTCGTCTTCATTGGCGGTTTAAATCTTGAAATGCGTGGCTTTCGTGGGCGGAGCTTAATTACATCTCTGCAGAGTTGGGCTAACACCAGGGAGGGTTGGCTAACACTGAGGAAATCAACACTGTAAAAGAACCACAATATTAAACATCATTTAATTCCGAATTTGTTAAAATTACACTTTGGGAGTTAAAATCAACTCGGAAATGTTTAACCCTGAAATTTTAACACTCCAGTTTTTGCTGTGTACAGACATTACACGACTAAATAGTAGTTTCAGTTTTGGAACAAAAAAACCTAAAGAGCAAGTACACAAATCACCCTCAGATTTAAAGAAACTGTACACAGAGCAAAGTCTGCAGTGACATTAAAAGATGATTGAGAGATTGTTTTATGCGCATTAATTAGTTTTTTGTGTTCCCGGCTGCATATTATGAAGCTGTATTGTTTTGTTCAGAAATCTTAATTTAACATTTATGATAAAAAATAAACATTTAAAAACACGATTGGCTGTTATTTTATTTACAGTATTAGTAAAACCTCCAGTAATTTTCAAATAAGTCACTTTAGCTGCTTTCACACTGTCTTATTTTCCAGGGTTATAACGCCAGCAGGCTGGCTCGCTGCACTGTATGCATGGAAAATACTAGGACCCCGGAACTGAAGATCATTGCAGTCACATGGCCGCCATTGGCATTGTCACATGAGGCCAAATTTGGGTATTAGTGGTGTCTCAGCCCTCCTCCCCTGTTGGGAGATGGTCTCTCTACTATGGTGTAAATGGCTTCTTTCTTTTTTCTTTCTTTCTTTTGAACCATCTTTCCTCCCTGTCCAGAATATGAACAGTGTTGCAACTGAAAGAAAGTACCCTGTCCTTCAGATGTTAATAAACTGCAGAGTCTTGACCTGACGAGTTGGCCCTTCTGTGTTGAGCCATGCGTTTGTGTAAAGGTTGTTTAGTTTTCCCACCAAGCTGGAAGTGCCTCCTCCGGGTGTTTATGCTCCTTCTCTTGTGCTTGGGCATTTGTTGGTGTGTTCTCAGCTCAGCGGCGCAGCGTCCTGATAACTTCTAGCTTTTGCTTCAGAGGGTGATGAGAGTCAAAGAGTGAGCATCGGCCTGTGTGTGGGTTTCCCCTAAACTCCACGTGGAGGCTCTGTCCTCTTTATAATGTTTACAGCAGTCCTCTTGTTGCTGACATGCTCTCATGTGACCTCGACGTTACTGTCCACTGAGCTGATGTGTTCTGAAAAGGCTTGATTTTGACCCTTGAGTTGTCCAGTCGCTGTTCATCTGACAGAGTTCAGTTCAGTGCTCTGCTTTCTACTTCTACTACGACTGTCGGCGCACTAACAAACCAAGCTGTATCCATCACGTCCAGTTTTATTGACTTGATTTAACCTTCCTTGGTAACTGTGGCCTAGATGACTGAGGCCCCTCCACACTACTCCATTTTAGTTTAAAAACGGCATTTTGAAACGAATACAATCTCCTATTATTCTCCTCTACATTCAAACGACTGAAACAACATCTAGTGGCCGTTCACGTGCACTGGCCATGCACGTGGTGGTGTAAACAGGAAGAAGATGGTCTGTTCCGTAGTTACAGAAGAATTGGTGAAAGAATAAAGTTCTACAGACGAAGAACCAGATTTTATTTTGCATGGATCAATAACGAGCTGGGACTGTTACTGAATGTAACACGGGAGTAAACGGCGACATGCAGAGTACAAGTGTAGGCTGTAAGTGTTATTTACACGGTAGCCTATAAAATATTTAAATAAAAATACCAAATCAAACACCCTGTCAGTAGCATCGTGTTTCTGCTTTGCATGACTTATAAGACCCAATCAGAGAGCTGATCGTGAGCGTCTGAGTCATCCTTTCTAAAGTCCTCCGTTTTTGCCCGTCCGCACTACAACGCTACCCGGAGTTTCAAAACAAAAAACGGGGTCGCAGCGTTTTCAAACTTCTCCGTTTTAGGTGTTCGTTTTTGCCGTTTTAGTCTGGACGGGAGGTGCAAACATAGCAAAAGGTCTCTGTCTTAAAACCAAAACGCCGCAGTGTGCATGGGGCCTGAGAATCTTCCCAGATGGAGCTCTAGGAGCTCAAGTTGTCAGTAGATATGCTCACTGTTGGTGTGAGTCTACACGTGGGATTTATTAACTACTATTGTAAAAATCTAGACTATCATCAGACTTATTCTTTTACATGAAATTTACTGACACAGTAACTAATCTGCACCGAGTAAAATCATGTAAAAGACTTGAGGTTGTGTCTCCTGTCCGGTTTACAGGTTATTGCTGCGCAGCCTGAAGACTTAATCAATCAAATCTTTCAGACTGAAAGACAAAAGTAAATAATCTTAAGAGGGAAAATTAGAAGAAACACTCATCATTGAACATATTTGATCAGTCTCAGATCAGGATTCACTTCACCTGGACAAACAAGTGCTGCTCAGTGTGGGTTGTGCAATCTTTGCCTCATGGCACGCTCTGCACTGAAACATCCCAGCGCGGTGACATAATCTCCGTCAGCGTTACAAGCGATTACACGCCTACAACCAGCCGCCTGTTCTTGTGCATAAACATTCCTGATCAGAGGTGAATGAAGCTCGGCGGCAGAGAACAGAACGAGCAGCCGCAGGGCGAGAGAGGAGTCTCTGCTCTCGGACAGGTCGCTTGGCCAGAAGCATATTTACTCAGATACTGTACACATTTCAGGTACTTGTACTTTACTTTAGTTTTTCCACTTTCTGCTTCTACCTCACCACATCTCAGAGGGAATTATTGTACTTGTTTTCTGTGCAACTGTGACTACATTTCTCACTATTTTCAGAATCTTTACAAACCAAATAATCGATCGATTCTAAGAAATAAATAATCAGCAGATTGATCCAGAATAAAAAGAATCATCAGCTGCAGTCTGAAACTAAAGAGTTCAGAATGAGCTGCAGCTCATAGCAGCAACATCCTGCTGCACATTAATGAGGAGGAAGAAGAATCTGTGATAGTACAACAGGGACATTTTACTGCTTTAATACTTTGAGGACGTTTTCCTGCCTATACTCACATACTTTTAACTTTCTGGTTGTAAATGTGTATAATTATTTGCTGCATGTGCCATAACTGTATATATTGTTTTCTCTTGTTTCTCTAGCATGCAGTCAGCTCATCAACGCAGTGCTGCATCATCACATTAGGACAGCTGTGATGTTGTCAGAGCTGTTGAGAAGCTGACAGCAGAGGTACATCAGAAGGGCGTGCAGGTTTGAGTCTGAGCTGAGGGTGGATGATGATGATGATGATGATGATGATGATGAGGTGGATTCTCTTCTGCTGTCATTAATCTGCAGCTGAAACGTGTCCTGCATTAACTGGAGGTGTCAAACTGCAGCAGGATGAGACGGAGAGGAAAATAAAGCAACATCAAACTCAACGGACGGTTTCAGGAAGCGTCTGTCTCACATGTTGTTGTGTTCAAAGACTTTGTGGACGAGAACGTTGGAGCCAGAAACTGCAGCTTCATGTTCTTCATGTTCTGTTGTGAGAAAAGAAAACCAGTGGAAACTCAGACTGATAAATAATTGTACTAATTTTCAAATTATTATTAATTTGATTGTTTGATATTTTAGTAATTGTTATGTTTTTAAATCTCTCCTTTGATACTGATTTATTTATTGTTGTTTTTTTTAATTAACTAATGAATTTTCTTTTAATTATCTTTTAATATACACACACACATTTACGATTTAATCTATTTATTTTATTTAAAATTTTAATATATTATTATAATAACACGTTACTGTGTCATTTACTTAGTTTGTTTTAATTAATTAAAAGTAAGTATATATATATATATATTTATATTTTATATATTTGTTTTTATTATTTTATTTTGTATTAACACTTTAACAACTTTTGCTGTTTTATTTCCTTATTTAATGAAATGTATGAAATTAACTGTGCTTATGTAATTTACATGTAGCTTTGGCAATATCGTTGCTATACATTCATGCCAATAAGGTTTATTTGAATTTGAAAAGAAATCAGTGCTGAATGTCTTTGTGTCAGCTGTGGGATTTTAAAATGGCACGTCACATTCGAATCATGAACATGAAAGTTAACCACATTCTCCTGCAGGTGGACTTGAACCCAGATCCTTCAGGAAACCAGGAACACAAACCAGTAGTCCACAGCAAACAAAGAGACAATGCTCATCAACATATTTACACCACTGAGAAGTCCAGAAAATCCATCTGCAGTGATTAAATTCAGCGCCCCATATGTCAGGTATTTATGGGAGTGGAGCCACACCATCTTTTCTCAAGTCTGGACTTGAACCCCAACCTGCTGGGTGCTAATCACCAGGTCTGACCATTGGACCATTTAGAACAACAGAACAGTTTCGAGTTGCTTTATTATATAAATGATGAGATGAGCAGCTCAACAACCAAAAGATTAGATGATCAAAAGCCAGGAAGTCCATCCATCTGGTGGAGGTGAATCTTCTGCAGGTTCCTCTCTCAGTCTGATCTTCTTCCTCTCTGGTTGTTTGTGTTCAACGGTACTGAAGATGACCCGGTGGAGAAGGACGCAGACCGGCGACCTGCAGACCTGGGATCAAACCTCGGCTCAGACCATCTGAGGTACGTGATAAATAAAGTCTGTGTTTGTGTGTCTACACTCAAAAAAGCAAAAATACTTCAAACAAAACTCCAAAATCAACAAAAAACATTCAAACCGACCTTGTTGTGTGAATTTCCACAATTCTCCGCTTGCAACACCGCCGACCTTCAAGGGACCAAGGAAAGGAAGGTAAGTAGGTAAAGCAAGTCCAGCTAGCGGGCTCGATGATAGCCAGCTTGTTTTCACAGACATGGCGGAATAGCAGTAACTCAAAGTTTTGTTTCCACCACTCACATCTACTTTAATGACTAACATCACATTCTCCAGCATCCTCGTGTTTCAAACTTCAATGTCACAGATAAAAAGACCAAAGATCAATCACGGCACAGCAGGGCGGCACTTCACAAATGTGATTTAAAGCTTCCAAACTTTATTCCTTAAGTCCAACATGCAAAATAAATCAGTTTAAAAAACAGTGACAGCATAAAGCAGCAGCAATAAAAATACTGTGAAGAAGCAAAAAAAAAACTTCTACAAATTTAAATCTAAAAATCTACACAACAAACTGCAAATTGACAATTAGACATAAAAAATATAAAAGAATAATGAAGAATAAAGAATATGTACATGTGATCAGCATTCTTTGTCCCTGCACTCCCTACGCTAGCCCGGCACCCGCAGGGGATCCAAAGGGATCAAGCAAGACCAGATAAAGGCAGGGACAGAGGACGAGGTAATGAATGTGCTCAACCAGTCTGCAGATGAGGAGGAACTTTTCTATTAAGTTGATTATAACAGGTGAACATAAAGTGATGTGGCATTCACTGCGCCTTGTCTTATTGTCTTGTCTAATTTACAATTAGTTTCTTAATAATAAACAATTACTTTCATTCGTGAAAACGGAGAATGAAATAAAAAATATAAACTTTCAGTAGATGAAAGAGTTAAATAACAACCGGCTGTAAATGCTGCAGGACTTTCCCTTTAACAGAGTCTTTCCTCTGTCTGTGCCCTCCAGTGGAATAAAAAGCACATTGTCTGAGGTTTCACCTTTATTATCTGTTCTCTTCACTTGCATGACACAATGTGAGTGTATGTTACACACTGGAATGTGTCTGGAGAAGAAAGATTCACACAGTATTTAGCACACTGGTAAATCCTTCTTTTGGCCAGATGGTGACATGAGGACATTTCTGATGTGAGTTTGTTGTCAGAGATGTTGAGAAGCAGACAGCAGTGTTAGAACCAGGTTAGAACAGAAGGGCATGCAGGTTTAACTCTGGGCTGAGGGTGAATGATGAAGAGGATAACTAGGCTGCAAATAAAACATAAAATGCCAAAAAAACAAATGAAATAAACAACAATAAATCCATCTACAGTATATCAGTAATCTGGATTCAAAACCTTTAATAAAGACACAGTACAGGCCTTCAGTTAATTCCTGCCACCTGCTGGTAGAAAGGGGAAACAGCTTTAAATGTTTATTTAATATTAAAAATATAGCGCTGACAGCAACAACTCTGCAAACACAATCATTTCTTAGGTTAACCTATATTAACCTACCAACTGTACTGCACCAAACAATGCGCTTAAAACAACGTGACTCCTGCTGTTTACATGAATGAAGCACAATATTATAGTGCATGTAATCAACTGCTGTTGCTGACGTATTTCTCTCGGGTCCAGGTGTATTTATTTATTTATTTTCATCTAACGTCACCCTGGTATAACGTTAGTGCTGCATAATGCTACAGATCCAGCCCTTCTAAAAGCTTGGCTTTTATTTTAATATGTGTACTCTGACTTCCGGGTCACCTGGCTCACCGGCCTCTCATTTCTTAATCTTCAAACGGAAAATGAAAATAGGAATTTCACAAAACCAAAATGACCAAGGTACGTTTTGACCTTTTGTGTTTTTTGGTATAATTAACAAAAGGCAGAAACGGGTCGTTTTTTCAATTTTGGGCCCGAAACGAAAATAAACAACATTCAGTTTGATTTTTCGTTGTTTTGTTTTTTAATCAAAACCAAATTAAGCGCAATGTCTCGTTTTCCTTTCTTACTGATAAAACTAATTTATTACTCAATATTTCCTCTCATTGGTGGGTGGGACTTCATCAACCCGCTGCTTCTGATTGGACAGTGTGCTCCATGCTTATCTTTGTACTTAAGGCTACTTTTCAAAATTAAGGTTCTCCCAAAGAATTTCCATTCCTGCTGTGGCTCTCCCGCTTTGCCTTAAGACGATGCAATGTCTCCACAAAAATATACACTTAGATGACGGTTTATTAGTGAAAACTAATTAAATAATGCAATAAATCCGCCTTCATGATTAAGAGATTAACAGTTTATGAGAGGTGGTGATTCAGCTGTATGATCAGTTTGGATCATGTAGTTTGTGGGGCTGTTAAACTTTAATGAATTAAACAAAGGTGTTATTTATTTTAGCATCGCATATTAAGGCTTATTTTAGTAAATACTGTGGACAGTAAAGTGTTGTCAATATTGTAAAGATCGATGGCATCGAACAACAGCAAGAGGATTTACAGAAAATGAGCAGCAGGTGTCGCCCTGCAGCTCCCTCAGCTGTGATCACCTGGAGCCACTTAAGAAAACAGCTCCACTGAGTTCATCATAGTTTTATGTCTTCTCAAGACTGCCGACATTTCAACAAATTTCTAAGAGTAAAGAGTAAAAAATAAATAAGGGGGCTTTGTAGCCATAGATCATCATTTAGCACAAGTAGCCTCTACACATCAATACCGGGAGATGCAACCCAATAAGACTAAATCGTATATTATCAAGCTCAGTTCTGGTTTTACTAGATTTGCAATTAAAACTAGAACGTCAAGGCACACCACCTCTTAATTGTAAGTAATTGTAGCCTATTAGCCTACGTTGTGATTTGTGTTTATTAAACTTGTACCTTGGCTGAATCCGTAAGAGACCCGTTGTTAGGTCCCCAGCTTGTCTAGGGGTGTGGGACGAACAAAAGATAAATAACCGGATGGGAAAAACCAAGGAGGACTCAAAACATGCGCCAAGTTAATATATTTATTCTTAATCAAAACAAAAAGGCTCCGCGGAGTCACCGACCTCAGGCGCGAGGAGAAGTTGCCAGCGGCGCCCCGCCGGTCACGTCCTACAAGTCACGAAGTAGATCACACAGTAAATCGCACAATAACCACACAGTAAGTCTCACAGACTACTGCGAGCCCAAGGAAGGGTGAGTGAGAAGTGAGACGTCACGTCGAGAGCGCTCCACTGGCTCTGCTCACAGCTGGGGCCACTGATCGGCCCCAGCTGTGAGCTCCACCCCACGTCACACTCAGCGGGTACAGGTACACACCTGCAAGAGAGAGACAGACACACCCACAGCAACGCAAACACAGCCCACAGACCTCACGGGTCGTAGCACCCGTTTACTGAGATGTGTCAGTCTGAGCTGATGATAAATGATCTGCGCCTTGATTTGGAACCAGGTGCGATCAACAAGTTCCCAGGCTCCTGTTATTGAACCATCTAAGTGCGTGGCGTGTTTTGGGCGCAACATGCAACAAACCAATCAGATTTGCGTGCGCTTGCACTTTGGCGCATTGCTATCATGATAGCGGATGAATGGCGCATAACTGACTGATTGAACAGCAGATTCACAGCGATCTAAAAACTGTCTCATGAAGCCAGATGTTCCTCTGCAGCTCTGTGTTTATCAGTGAAGCAGACTGGAGTCTGTTAACAGACAGACATGTTATAAACTTGACATAACAGGACAGAGGAAACTCTCCAGAAGGCAGAGCATTCAACTTTTAGCTTCTGAAATAATTTGGACGCTCTGAGGGGCTCAGGATCGATCAGGAGGACGCTGCTTTACTCCACTTTCACTGGACTGTGTGCGAGAAGAACTCAGAACATCAGTTAACATTAGATCCTGACCGATCCTGTCACTTCTCGGGAGATTTTAATATTAAGTTGTTGCTGTGCCTCCTGCGTAAAGTGGAGTAA
>NC_060152.1:33908660-33911956 GCF_021292245.1 Micropterus dolomieu | reverse complement strand
CAAGTTAATATATTTATTCTTAATCAAAACAAAAAGGCTCCGCGGAGTCACCGACCTCAGGCGCGAGGAGAAGTTGCCAGCGGCGCCCCGCCGGTCACGTCCTACAAGTCACGAAGTAGATCACACAGTAAATCGCACAATAACCACACAGTAAGTCGCACAGACTACTGCGAGCCCAAGGAAGGGTGAGTGAGAAGTGAGACGTCACGTCGAGAGCGCTCCACTGGCTCTGCTCACAGCTGGGGCCACTGATCGGCCCCAGCTGTGAGCTCCACCCCACGTCACACTCAGCGGGTACAGGTACACACCTGCAAGAGAGAGACAGACACACCCACAGCAACGCAAACACAGCCCACAGACCTCACGGGTCGTAGCACCCGTTTACTGAGATGTGTCAGTCTGAGCTGATGATAAATGATCTGCGCCTTGATTTGGAACCAGGTGCGATCAACAAGTTCCCAGGCTCCTGTTATTGAAGCTGTTCCAACACCAACTGTAAAATGTGATCAAATATCCTATCCTTCCTAATATAGGAAGAAGTCACAGGGCCCAGTTTGAACCATCTAAGTGCGTGGCGTGTTTTGGACGCAACATGCAACAAACCAATCAGATTTGCGTGCGCTTGCACTTTGGCGCATTACTATCATGATAGCGGATGAATGGCGCATAAAAAACATCAAGTGACTGATTGAACAGCAGATTCACAGCGATCTAAAAACTGTCTCATGAAGCCAGATGTTCCTCTGCAGCTCTGTGTTTATCAGTGAAGCAGACTGGAGTCTGTTAACAGACAGACATGTTATAAACTTGACATAACAGGACAGAGGAAACTCTCCAGAAGGCAGAGCATTCAACCTTTAGCTTCTGAAATAATTTAGACGCTCTGAGGGGCTCAGGATCGATCAGGAGGACGCTGCTTTACTCCACTTTCACTGGACTGTGTGCGAGAAGAACTCAGAACATCAGTTAACATTAGATCCTGACCGATCCTGTCACTTCTCGGGAGATTTTAATATTAAGTTGTTGCTGTGCCTCCTGCGTAAAGTGGAGTAACGCGCCCCAAAACACAAACAGTGAAATACTGTGCGTTTGACTTGCCGTTTGGTCAATGGTACCGTCGCTTTCTGTTGCTTCAAAATAGGAATGCGCCAACAATTTTCCTGAGTGACCACATCTTATTTTAACACTCCTCATGGGCCACAATCTGCATGGTGGTGCGGTGGTTAGCACTGTTACCTCACAGCAAGAAGGTCGTGGGTTCAAACCCCGGTTGCCCCGGCCTTTCTGTGTGGTGTGGTTTGTGGTTTTCTGTGTGTTTGTTCTCCCCGTGTCTGCGTAGGTCCGGGTTCCTCCCACCGTCCAAAGACATACAGGCTAGGTTGATTGGTTACTTTAAATTGTCCTTAGGTGTGAGTGGTTGTTTGTCTATGTGTGGCCCTGCGATGGACTGGCGACCTGTCCAGTGTGTCAGCTGGGCTCCAGCCCCCTCGCGACCCTGGATGGATGGATGATACTGATTGGTGTATTGCATGTTATGCCCTACCATGACTTATTCACAGACTAAGTACGACTCTTTTGAACCGGCGCCAACACAATTATTTCTGCCTTCAAACTAGCAAAATTGGTGACACATCGGCGTCATGTTTCCATAAAACAGCTGTTTTATTTGCAAATTTGATTAAACCTGGGCCGTAGTAATTAATAATAAAATATGATGTGGCTCTTTAGTCTTATTGGCTTGCATCTGCCATCAAGGCTAGTTTTGAAAATCACATCACATACGGTATGGATGGATAGAAGCTTCAGACACAATTATAATAATATAATATTCTGTGGCTACAAAGGTGCAAAACCCCTTTTTTTACTCAGAAATTTGTTCAAATGTCGGCAGTCTTGAGTAGACATAAAACTAACTAGACCATCTCAGGTGTGATGAGTCTTTAAACACAGCAGGATGAACTGATCACAGCTGAGGGAGCTGCAGGGCGACACCTGCTGCTCATTTTCTGTAAATCCTCTTCGTGTGCTTGCTGTTGTTCGATGCCATCGATCTTTGTAATATTGACAACACTTTACTGTTCACAGCATTTACTAAAATAAGCCTTAATCTGTAATGCTAAATAACAGAAATACCTTTGTTTAATTCATCACAAACATGCTCCAAACTGATCATACAGCTGAATCACCACCTCTCATAAACTATTAATCTCTTAATCATGAAGGCGGATTTATTGCATTATTTAATTAGTTTTCACTAATAAACCGTCATCTAAGTGTATATTTTTGTGGAGACATTGCAGCGTCTTAAGGCAAAGCGGGAGAGCCACAGCAGGAATTGAAATTCTTTGGGAGAACCTTAATTTTGAAAAGTAGCCTTAAGTACAAAGATAAGTGATGGAGCACACTGTCCAATCAGAAGCAGGGGGTTGATGAAGTCCCACCCACCAATGAGAGGAATTTGAGTAATAAATTCGTATTTTTGTTTTGATTAAAAAAAACAAGCAAAAACGAAAAGTCAAACTGAATGTTGTTTTTTTTTCGTTTCGGGCCCAAAATTGAAAAAACGGAAAAACGACCTGTTTCTGGTTTCTGCCTTTGTTAATTATACCAAAAAAAAACAAACGGTTAAAACGTACCTTGGTCGTACACGGACTCAGCTGCAACCTCTCAGAGAGCAGAACAGTTCATGTTTACTGGTTCATCAACCGACTTTCCCTTTAACAGAGTGTGGAGCCCTCCAGTGGAATAAAAAGCACATGACACCTTGTCTGAGGTTTCACCTTTATTATCTGTTCAGCAGAGAGGAAGCAAACTGCAGCTTCTTTCTTTCAGAGAGCAGAACAGTTCATGTTTACTGGTTCATCAACCGACTTTCCCTTTAACAGAGTGTGGAGCCCTCCAGTGGAATAAAAAGCACATGACACCTTGTCTGAGGTTTCACCTTTATTATCTGTTCAGCAGAGAGGAAGCAAACTGCAGCTTCTTTCTTTCAGAGAGCAGAACAGTTCATGTTTACTGGTTCATCAACCGACTTTCCCTTTAACAGAGTGTGGAGCCCTCCAGTGGAATAAAAAGCACATGACACCTTGTCTGAGGTTTCACCTTTATTATCTGTTCAGCAGAGAGGAAGCAAACTGCAGCTTCTTTCTTTCAGAGAGCAGAACAGTTCATGTTTACTGGTTCATCAACCGACTTTCCCTTTAACAGAGTGTGGAGCCCTCCAGTGGAATAAAAAGCACATGACACCTTGTCTGAGGTTTCACCTTTATTATCTGTTCAGCAGAGAGGAAGCAAAC
>NC_060152.1:33903963-33908640 GCF_021292245.1 Micropterus dolomieu | reverse complement strand
CTCCTGAGTGAAAGTCCTGAGTTCACTTGACTCATCCACCCCACCACCTCCTTATATAGACTTTGTTGCTCTTTATACTACGTCACCTGACTTCTTCCGTCACTAGAGAACAAAAACGTGACAAAAACCCTAAATATAGGTCGTAATAAGCTGCTGCATCGACCTGTGCGGCCATTTGGGTTGATTTTGGAAGTTTTGTTGCTGCGGTTTTGGGTTTTGAGTTGTTTCCTGTTTTATTTTGAAATCATCTGTCTCTGGTGTCCTTATCTCACTTTATTTCCTGTGTACATCTTCCCTGTGATTACCTGATGCGTCTCACCCCTGTTCAGTCATCCAGCGAGCGTTCATGCTTTGATTCAGCTGTTACAATGATGAAGCCTCGTTTAGTGCATTAACTGTGCATTTTAAAAAATGTTTTTCAACACTATGAATAGATAGGAAAATATATTGCTATGTGCAAACTTTACATTCATTATTATGCAGAGTGTATGTTTTTAACAAGGGTGGATGAGTTCTTACGTAAATATTTAAGGAGATTATAACAGGTGAACATAAAGTGCACCTTGTCTTATTGTCTTGTCTACTTCATAATAAGATCCTTAATAACAAACTAGAAATTGTGTTTGTGAAAACAGAGAAAGAAACAAAAATAAAAAACTTCCAGCAGATGAAAGAGTTAAATAACAAACAGCTGTAAATGCTGCAGAGCCAACACATGTGATGAACCGACTTTCCCTTTAACAGAGTGGAATAAAAAGCACATGACACCTTGTCTGAGGTTTCACCTTTATTATCTGTTCAGCAGAGAGGAAGCAAACTGCATGTTTATGTTTACTGGTTCATCATTCGAATCGATGCCCAGTGACAGTTATCGAAGAGGAAATTGTAGTTGGAGCCGCCGGTCGCCACAAAATCACCGACAGTCTTCCTCCCCTGGAAATTCCCCGTTTTAACAACCTCCAAAGAGAAAAGACACAGAGCAGAAGAGTTTGACCCTCTGACCACCTGTTCTGTAATGACACTAATCTATGTTTGGACAAACACAAAGATTTACCCTCCAGTCTGAGGCCATGTGTCGAGCGCTGGTCACCACCGTCTGAGAGGAGATGCCGTAGTTTTGTCCTTTATGGACGAGCCACTTAGAGCCGCCGTCCAGCGTCACTCTGGGAATAAAACAGCAGCTTGAAGTGTTTTGGTTGAATAATATTGTGCATCTTCTAAAAAAAAAAAAAGAAATCTTCCTAAAAACAGCTGAGTCCCAGTTGACCCTTCGCTAAGCCCCGCCCCCCTTAGTTGCTGCGCTCCCCGGAGAAATATTGTCAAATTTGTTGGAAAAAGCGATCTCAGAAAGAAGCAGACAGTTTTGCAGTTACATTATACATCTGAAGGCGGTAGCCTATTCAGGCGGTCAGACTGTGATGGAAGCTAAAACCTGCCGATCACACAGTACAAGTGAACCACCGCTTCCCCGAATGACGACTGAGACAGAAGACAACGATATTAAGGATCAGCACTGTTCCTGTACAGCTGGCAGGCCTCTGTTCATTATGCAGAACAGTAGCGCTTTATTATGTTACATTGAGTAGGAAGTTAGCTAACTAACATTAGGAACAATCCACAGCCGGCACTTCTCCTTTCAGCCTCTCTGGGTTGCTGCTGTAACTATTACAAGATGCTCCAGGAGCAGCGTTTGACCAGATCTTAGAAAAATGCAGCCAGAAAAAGCTAGAAAACGACTCTTTTTGCATTAGAGTCAATAGAGCGCAGCCGTGAAAGTGTCGGACCTCAGTTAGAGCGGGTCCTATACTGTGCTGTGATTGGCCAACTGTGTATTCAGGGCGTGGCTTAGCAAAGGGTCAATTAGACGCCTGTCTCGTTTACTGGCCTGGTGTGGCTCCATGTTTTGACAAATAAACGCAGGTCTCAATTAGAAGCCAGGTCAGATTTTCATTGAAAATGTCTGGATGTGTTAAACGTCACCTGCTTGAGCTAAGCTGCTTAGATCGTGCACACCAATGTAAATGTTTAAACTTTTGTCAATATGGACATGCTACACATCGTAAGATCGTTTAGATTCTCCTCAATCAATCGTTTAGTTCAAAGTATTATTCATTCAGATCTACCGGCATTGTAAAAGATATGAAGGCCTGTCCTAAATATAGGCAGGGTGAGTTCAGTGACTTAAGCAAATAAAAGCCCAGGCTGTTAACTGAAGTTTTACCGTGTATCATGTCAGTGCAGTGTGTGTGGTAACCTGGCAGGCTGTAAACATTAAAACTCCCAGATTTCATCACTTTGGGGAGAATCAGACACCAGAGCAGGTAGAAAACATCAATCTGCAACTGAATGCTGAACATGTTGTGAAAGACAAATATACAGACGTTTTTACGTTTTTCCTTTTTTCATTTCTGAAGAAAAGCTGTGGTGTAAGGACGTCTTTGACTTGCATGTACTGTAAATAGTTATGTACCTGACACGTTAGACCTCCAGTGTCAGAGAAACGTTGGTGATTTATATTCTGTAACCCTACGTTCACTTTCAGGGGACCCCTCCCTATAAACGGGGTCTCCCACCCTTACCTCTTCTTTTTTGTTGAATTGTGGCCACAGAAATGTATTTGTTGTAGCCTACTAGCTTAAACTTGTGTAGTATGCTAACACTTTCCCATGTCACTTCACTTGTGGAGGGGCTGAAGTTGTAAACAGTTGACCGGAGGGTTTTGTGTTTACACCTGGGGTCAAAGCAAACGGAGATCACCTCCAAAGATATTGTGGTCTGGGTCTCCACTTCATAACACAACACACGCAACGCTAGAAACCACCGGATACACTCCCCTAACATTTCCCAGAATGCATTTCCGTAACTCCTTTAAAGAAAGAGATTTCCTGCAGCCGATGGGATGATCACATTGCTCTTTGTCTGCTGAAAGTCTAAAAAGGTAACTGTTTGTCAGCATATTAGCTACAAACTTCACGTTGTGGAGTTCCTCTGCCCCCTAGTGGAGAAAAAAGAACAAGTGCAGCTTTAATGTTAAAAAATGTGTTCACAGGGAAACAAGAAATGTGGGGCCCTCGGGTCCTGGCAGCAGCTTTCGGTATGTACACAAAGCTGCTATGTTAACTTCATACTCATATGATCCCCCGTTTGAAAGCTAAAATCCTCGTGATTCGACCAATGCAAACATTTCAAGATACAGTCACCACAGCGGGTCCAATCAGCGCCTCAGACTAGCCAGTACAAGCAAAATTGACACGACTCACTTATGAAGCCTCATGATAATCCACAGATCGATTATATTACAACAAAAACGGTCTTGTTATGTTGTCAAAGGTCCAGACGATCCAATCCAGTAAAAACATTTGTCCAAAACACATTATTCCTTCAGTAAATCCCCAGGGACTGCTGCCGCATCGTCTCAGATTTGCCGGCAGATGCAGTATGTCATTATAACCGTAATAACTCCGATATTTTGTGGGTAGGCCGAGCCAATTGCAACCAATTGTGCCGATGACTGGCACTTGGCCTGTGTAGCCAATAAAATTCTGAAAATAACAATATCCAGCTTTAAGTAGGACGTTCATGATCTACCAGCAAAAAAACACGTCTGCGTCGAGCTGATACGGAGCGATGCGGCAAGTAGCAGTGCTGTTTTAGAGAAAATCCACTAAGACATACACTTAGGGATTGGTATGAAATTTAAACTAGGACTAGGTAAGGCTTTATGCCGTGGCCTTACATTGTTTTCCAGCTAATAAGTCCCAGCTGTAGTTGTCTGCAGGCATTTGTTAGCAAACATTTTCATTTTCAGTGTTTTAGTGTATTTAAACTTATTTTAATCAATTCCAGTAGCTCTTACAGTCATTCTGACTTTTGGGTTAGACACTCCGGAGTGCTGTCGTTCAGAGAAGCCCAAAACCAGGCAGATACTCCAAATGGTTCAAGATCTCTGCGATGGACTGGCGACCTGTCCAGGATATATCCCGCCTTTCTCCCGATGTCAGCTGGGATTGGCTCCAGCCCCCCCGCAACCCTGTACGCAGGATAAGCGGTTGATGATGGATGGATGGATGGTTCAAGAACTACATTCAATTTACTTTGAATATGCCTTGAATAGGCGTTTTGCATGCATTTTATGGGAATGGTAAGTGTTTATTCAGTTAAAAGACGAAGGTAACTTGCAGGTTACTGGATGCAGGCAAACAAAGAACACGCTGGTTAACGTGACAAACAGAAAGTCAATACATTTGTTTTTCACAACATCTTCAGCATTCAGTGGCAGATTGATGTTTTTTCTACCTGCTCTGCTGTTTGATTCTCCCCAAAGTGATGAAATCTGGGAGTTTTACTGTCAGCAGTTTGGAAATATCAGATGCAGCCTGCCAGGTTACCACCACTGATGTTATAAATTAACTACTGCAGGCAGGACGTCAACAATAAAACAAACAGAAAGGAGTGTGACGGCTCTATAAAATCTGTCCTGACTGTCTCAGTGTGCTGCGACTGGAAGACAAAGACCAGATTACAACCCAACATGTGGTCCATCAGGATGCTGGTCTCTGCTCTGGCTCTGACTCTGCTGGCTGTCTCTGTGGGGTCCTGGTCTGATGGCAGTAAGTCCTGCAGGATGTTTCAGAGTTGCTTTAAACCTACTGCAGTGTTTCTGTGTGACTCCTGTTT
>NC_060152.1:33902780-33903863 GCF_021292245.1 Micropterus dolomieu | reverse complement strand
GCTGGTTAACGTGACAAACAGAAAGTCAATACATTTGTTTTTCACAACATCTTCAGCATTCAGTGGCAGATTGATGTTTTTTCTACCTGCTCTGCTGTTTGATTCTCCCCAAAGTGATGAAATCTGGGAGTTTTACTGTCAGCAGTTTGGAAATATCAGATGCAGCCTGCCAGGTTACCACCACTGATGTTATAAATTAACTACTGCAGGCAGGACGTCAACAATAAAACAAACAGAAAGGAGTGTGACGGCTCTATAAAATCTGTCCTGACTGTCTCAGTGTGCTGCGACTGGAAGACAAAGACCAGATTACAACCCAACATGTGGTCCATCAGGATGCTGGTCTCTGCTCTGGCTCTGACTCTGCTGGCTGTCTCTGTGGGGTCCTGGTCTGATGGCAGTAAGTCCTGCAGGATGTTTCAGAGTTGCTTTAAACCTACTGCAGTGTTTCTGTGTGACTCCTGTTTGTAAAAAGTAAAGTTTAGATTAACACCACTGATATCTGTTGCTCTCACAGATCTGTCAGGCGCCGAGCTGACGAGGCTCTACAACTCTCCAGTTTATTTAGCTGAGAGGATGAAACGACCACTGGGATCCAACTCTTTTGCAATTGGACCAATCAGCCACTCTGGAGTCAGGTGAGTCCACACACACCACGCTGACATGACACATTTTTTAAAATGCACAGTTAATGCACTAAACGAGGCTTCATCATTGTAACAGCTGAATCAAAGCATGAACGCTCGCTGGATGACTGAACAGGGGTGAGACGCATCAGGTAATCACAGGGAAGATGTACACAGGAAATAAAGTGAGATAAGGACACCAGAGACAGATGATTTCAAAATAAAACAGGAAACAACTCAAAACCCAAAACCGCAGCAACAAAACTTCCAAAATCAACCCAAATGGCCGCACAGGTCGATGCAGCAGCTTATTACGACCTATATTTAGGGTTTTTGTCACGTTTTTGTTCTCTAGTGACGGAAGAAGTCAGGTGACGTAGTATAAAGAGCAACAAAGTCTATATAAGGAGGTGGTGGGGTGGATGAGTCAAGTGAACTCAGGACTTTCACTCAGGAG
>NC_060152.1:33901809-33902680 GCF_021292245.1 Micropterus dolomieu | reverse complement strand
ACATTTTTTAAAATGCACAGTTAATGCACTAAACGAGGCTTCATCATTGTAACAGCTGAATCAAAGCATGAACGCTCGCTGGATGACTGAACAGGGGTGAGACGCATCAGGTAATCACAGGGAAGATGTACACAGGAAATAAAGTGAGATAAGGACACCAGAGACAGATGATTTCAAAATAAAACAGGAAACAACTCAAAACCCAAAACCGCAGCAACAAAACTTCCAAAATCAACCCAAATGGCCGCACAGGTCGATGCAGCAGCTTATTACGACCTATATTTAGGGTTTTTGTCACGTTTTTGTTCTCTAGTGACGGAAGAAGTCAGGTGACGTAGTATAAAGAGCAACAAAGTCTATATAAGGAGGTGGTGGGGTGGATGAGTCAAGTGAACTCAGGACTTTCACTCAGGAGACCGATGTTCGAGTTTGGTGTGGAAGAAAGTCGAAGGTGACTTTATGTATTTAAGTTAAATAATTGTTTTGTAGATACCTTCTTAGCTGTTTGAGTGAACAGGTGGCAGTATGAGTGCATTCCAGGTTTGTGTCTTTGTTAACTGTTTATATGCCACCAAGAGTCCAGGTGTATTTAATGCTGCTTTTCTCATGTCTGTGTGGAGCCCTCCAGTGGAATAAAAAGCACATGACACCTTGTCTGAGGTTTCACCTTTATTATCTGTTCAGCAGAGAGGAAGCAAACTGCATGTTCATGTTTACTGGTTCATCATTCGAATCGATGCCCAGTGACAGTTATCGAAGAGGAAATTGTAGTCGGAGCCGCCGGTCGCCACAAAGTCACCGACAGTCTTCCTCCCCTGGAAATTCCCCGTTTTAACAACCTCCAAAGAGAAAAGACACAGAGCAGAAGAGT
>NC_060152.1:33898493-33901709 GCF_021292245.1 Micropterus dolomieu | reverse complement strand
AGGAAACAACTCAAAACCCAAAACCGCAGCAACAAAACTTCCAAAATCAACCCAAATGGCCGCACAGGTCGATGCAGCAGCTTATTACGACCTATATTTAGGGTTTTTGTCACGTTTTTGTTCTCTAGTGACGGAAGAAGTCAGGTGACGTAGTATAAAGAGCAACAAAGTCTATATAAGGAGGTGGTGGGGTGGATGAGTCAAGTGAACTCAGGACTTTCACTCAGGAGGCCGATGTTCGAGTTTGGTGTGGAAGAAAGTCGAAGGTGACTGTATGTATTTAAGTTAAATAATTGTTTTGTAGATACCTTCTTAGCTGTTTGAGTGAACAGGTGGCAGTATGAGTGCATTCCAGGTTTGTGTCTTTGTTAACTGTTTATATGCCACCAAGAGTCCAGGTGTATTTAATGCTGCTTTTCTCATGTCTGTGTGGAGCCCTCCAGTGGAATAAAAAGCACAAGACACCTTGTCTGAGGTTTCACCTTTATTATCTGTTCAGCAGAGAGGAAGCAAACTGCATGTTTATGTTTACTGTTTCATCATTCGAATCGATGCCCAGTGACAGTTATCGAAGAGGAAATTGTAGTTGGAGCCGCCGGTCGCCACAAAGTCACTGACAGTCTTCCTCCCCTGGAAATCCCTCAGTCCCCGAGAGCTGGTGTCCGGCTGAGAAAAGACACAGAGCAGAAGAGTTTGACCCTCTGACCACCTGTTCTGTGATGACACTAATCTATGTTTGGACAAACACAAAGACTTACACTCCAGGCTGAGCTCATTTGGTTAGCCTTGGTCACCACCGTCTGAGAGGAGATGCCGTAGTTTTGTCCTTTATGGATGAGCCACTGAGAGCCGTCGTCCAGCGTCACTCTGGGAATAAAACAGCAGCTTGAAGATGCTTTAAGTGTTTTCTCTTAATTTTTGGTTGACTAATAAAATGCATATAAAGTAAGTGATGTCAGCGTGGTGTGTGTGGACTCACCTGACTCCAGAGTGGCTGAATGGTCCAATTGCAGAAGAGCTGGATCCCTTTGGTCGTTTCATCCTCTCAGCTAAATAAACTGGAGAGTTGTAGAGCCTCGTCAGCTCGTCGCCTGACAGATCTGTGAGAGCAACAGATATCAGTCACATTAACCTAAAGTGCAGAAACACTGGAGGCGTTTTAAACAAAGTCCAAAACATCCTGCAGGACTTACTGCCATCAGACCAGGACCCCACAGAGACAGCCAGCAGAGTCAGAGCCAGAGCAGAGACCAGCATCCTGATGGACCACATGTTGGGTTGTAATCTGGTCTTTGTCTTCCAGTCGCAGCACACTGAGACAGTCAGGACAGATTTTATAGAGTTCGGACACTTTCTGTTTGTTTTATTGTTGACGTCCTGCCTGCACTAGTTAATTTATAACATCAGTGGTGGTAACCTGGCAGGCTGCATCTGATATTTCCAAACTGCTGACAGTAAAAACCTCAGATGACTTTGGGGAGAATCAAACAGCAGAATAGGTAGAAAAAACATCTGAACATGTTGGGCCCTAACAGACATCTTACACTGGGGCCCCTCCAAACCAAAACCACAAACATCGGGCTACAACCTCAGGGCCCCAAGACAGTTTTATATCCCTGAATGAAAATGACTTACTAGTAGGGCTGGGCGAAATGGCCAAAAACGTTATCACGATAAAAACATCTCGTATCACTCAATCGATAATTATCATGATAAATATCAAATTATTATTTCTTTCAAGTTTAAAGGCTAATTAATTTAATATAATTTGAAGGGCCAGACAGTTAATTGTGAGGTTAAACTATAATTTATGGTCAGAATGTGACAAACGCTAGAAGCCAAACAGTGGATCACTTCAAATATCTGAGGTAGAACATTCAAAATAAATATGATAAAATGCTTTTTCAACAATATGATTAGTGACTCTTCTTTCAGTACCTTTTTCTCAACAAAATGAACATCTTAATAGAAAAATTAAGTGCTAATTCTATTGAATTAAATCAAATATTTATTGACGATAAACATTTGTTATATTGTTGTTGAGGAAAATTATATTGCAATAATTATCCTTATTGTTTTATTGCCCAGCCCTAATTACTAGCTATCCTAATATGAAAACAATAACAAATGAATATAAACAAGGAACTTTAATTGCACAAATATTAATGAAATAAAATAACACACATGCTTTTCAGAGTAAATAACTTTATTGTGATTATTCTAATGAAATATAAAAACAATAAATAACTTAACAGGAACATGTACAAGAATATTAACAAACCAACAAGTGTGTCGATTAGAGAAAATGACAGAATTAATCTGAACTGAAATAAATTGAAATGATTAAAATGGAAACTTTTAAACAAATAACAAGTAAATAATAAGATCAAATGCTTTATATTATGTTTTTATGTCATCACTGCAGCAGAGACGAGCTTTCCCATCAGAAAGTAAAGGTCCGAAAACAACAAAAAACACCACGCAGGGGGCCCCCGAGGGCCCATTGCAGTAGCTTATAATGCATACATGCCATACTGTGCAATATTTCCGACTGAGTCTTTAAGTGAAAAATACTTAAGGATGCGAACATTTACATCAGCCAAGACAGCCCAACAACGTCCAGAGCCTTCAGCATCCGGCGCCTTCCCCGTCAGGAACCACCTCAGACACCCAGAGATACAGGTCTGGCTTCTTTACGGTCTTCGAACTCTGCCTCCTCCGCAGGGGACACTTTGGTCGGGTCCAGGAGATCCCCAGTCACTCAACATATCCCCGGCAGTTCTCCCCTGCTGAGTCGAGTCCTGCTTTATCTTCCTGAGTCCACTAATGGTTTAAAGAATCACCACTTTATCGTGGCTGCCGGGTTTGTGCTTCCCTATGGCTCTGGGAGCTGTGTTGTCCAGAGCTATAACTCCTCATAGAGTCTCCCAAGTTAAACTGGTCCCAGGAGATGAGCCAGACTAAGAGCGACTCACAGACCACGTTAATCTGCTGAGACGGAACTGCAGCACTTCAGCCAGAATAAAGAAACCGGGGCCCCTCATGGAGCTAAGACTAAGATAAAAGCAAATCTGAAAAAGTATTCAGGACCGAGACCATTAAGAGGTTAAAAAACTAATAAAAAGATCTTCAAATCAATTTTGAATCAGTCAGGTAGCTAATGCAGAGACTTTAAAATTGGTGTAAGGTGTGCTCTCTTTCTGGTCCTAGTCAGCA
>NC_060152.1:33888611-33898393 GCF_021292245.1 Micropterus dolomieu | reverse complement strand
GTCTTTGTTAACTGTTTATATGCCACCAAGAGTCCAGGTGTATTTAATGCTGCTTTTCTCATGTCTGTGTGGAGCCCTCCAGTGGAATAAAAAGCACATGACACCTTGTCTGAGGTTTCACCTTTATTATCTGTTCAGCAGAGAGGAAGCAAACTGCATGTTCATGTTTACTGGTTCATCATTCGAATCGATGCCCAGTGACAGTTATCGAAGAGGAAATTGTAGTCGGAGCCGCCGGTCGCCACAAAGTCACCGACAGTCTTCCTCCCCTGGAAATTCCCCGTTTTAACAACCTCCAAAGAGAAAAGACACAGAGCAGAAGAGTTTGACCCTCTGACCACCTGTTCTGTAATGACACTAATCTATGTTTGGACAAACACGAAGACTTACCCTCCAGGCTGAGCTCATTTGGTTAGCCTTGGTCACCACCGTCTGAGAGGAGATGCCGTAGTTTTGTCCTTTATGGATGAGCCACTTAGAGCCGTCGCCCAGCGTCACTCTGGGAATAAAACAGCAGCTTGAAGATGCTTTAAGTGTTTTCTCTTAATTTTTGGTTGACTAATAAAATGCATATAAAGTAAGTGATGTCAGCGTGGTGTGTGTGGACTCACCTGACTCCAGAGTGGCTGAATGGTCCAATTGCAGAAGAACTGGATCCCTTTGGTCGTTTCATCCTCTCAGCTAAATAAACTGGAGAGTTGTAGAGCCTCGTCAGCTCGTCGCCTGACAGGTCTGTGAGAGCCGCAGATATCAGTCACATTAACCTAAAGTGCAGAAACACTGGAGGCGTTTTAAACAAAGTCCAAAACATCCTGCAGGACTTACTGCCATCAGACCAGGACCCCACAGAGACAGCTAGCAGAGTCAGAGCCAGAGCAGAGACCAGCATCCTGATGGACCACATGTTGGGTTGTAATCTGGTCTTTGTCTTCCAGTCGCAGCTTTTATAGAGTTCGGACACTTTCTGTTTGTTTTATTGTTGACGTCCTGCCTGCACTAGTTAATTTATAACATCAGTGGTGGTAACCTGGCAGGCTGCATCTGATATTTCCAAACTGCTGACAGTAAAAACCTCAGATGACTTTGGGGAGAATCAAACAGCAGAGCAGGTAGAAAAAACATCTGAATATGTTGGGCCCTAAGAGACATTTTACACTGGGGCCCCTCCAAACCAAAACCACAAACATCGGGCTACAACCTCAGGGCCCCAAGACAGTTTTATATCCCTGAATGAAAATGACTTACTAGATATCACAATATGAAAACAAAAAATCTTTAAGAAACTTAAATTGCACAAATATAATAAAATAAAAAAATACAAATCTTTTTCAGTGTAAAACACTTTATTATGATTATTCTAAAGAGATATAAAAACAATAAGTAACTTAACAGGAACATGTTCAAGAATATTAACAAATCATTGTTTTCACTATTAATGTAAAAGAGAAAAGGAAAAATTTATATAAACTGAATTTGATTGAAATGATTAAAACATAAACTTTTAAACAAATAATAAGTAAATAAGAAGTGCTTCATATGATGTTTTTAATCCCATCACACCATGCACAGGGCCCCTGGTGGTTATGGGGCCCATTGCAGTAACTTATAATGAACACAGGGAACAATGGCCCTGAACATGATGTCAGCATGCGAACATTTATATCAACCAAGATGCCCCTCAGGAAGCACCCAGAGATACAGGTCTGGCTTCTTTACAGTCTTCGAACTCTGCCTCCTCCGCAGGGGACACTTTGGTCGGGTCCAGGAGATCCCCAGTCACTCAACATATCCCCGGCAGTTCTCCCCTGCTGAGTCGAGTCCTGCTTTATCTTCCTGAGTCCACTAATGGTTTAAAGAATCACCACTTTATCGTGGCTGCCGGGTTTGTGCTTCCCTATGGCTCTGGGAGCTGTGTTGTCCAGAGCTATAACTCCTCATAGAGTCTCCCAAGTTAAACTGGTCCCAGGAGATGAGCCAGACTAAGAGCGACTCACAGACCACGTTAATCTGCTGAGACGGAACTGCAGCACTTCAGCCAGAATAAAGAAACCGGGGCCCCTCATGGAGCTAAGACTAAGATAAAAGCAAATCTGAAAAAGTATTCAGGACCGAGACCATTAAGAGGTTAAAAAACTATTAAAAAGATCTTCAAATCAATTTTGAATCAGTCAGGTAGCTAATGCAGAGACTTTAAAATTGGTGTAAGGTGTGCTCTCTTTCTGGTCCTAGTCAGCACACGTGCAGCTGTGTTTTGAAGCGGCCGCAGTTGAAACGTATTCTTTTTTGGGAGACCAGAAAGAAGAGCATTACAGTAATCAACCCTAGAGGTAAAAGTGTCTCTGTACTGGCATGGGAGAGAAATAGTCACACTCTGGCAATGTTCTTAAGATGAAAAAAACACTCTTAGTAATGTTTTTAATGTAGAGTCAAATATGAATCCCAAGTTTTTCACCTTATCAAAGGGTTTTAATGTCAGTGCTCGCAGTTTCACATGGAGTTTCTGTGTCTACTTCATAATAAGATCCTTAATAACAAACTAGAAATTGTGTTTGTGAAAACAGAGAAAGAAACAAAAATAAAAAACTTCCAGCAGATGAAAGAGTTAAATAACAAACAGCTGTAAATGCTGCAGAGCCAACACATGTGATGAACCGACTTTCGCTTTAACAGAGTGTGGAGCCCTCCAGTGGAATAAAAAGCACATGACACCTTGTCTGAGGTTTCACCTTTATTATCTGTTCAGCAGAGAGGAAGCAAACTGCAGCTTCGATCTTTCAGAGAGCAGAACAGTTCATGTTTACTGTTTCATCATCCGTTTAGATGCCGTGTGACAGTTATTTAAGAGCAAATTGTAGGTGGAGCCGCCGGTCGCCACAAAGTCACCGACAGTCTTGCTCCCCTCGAAATCCCTCAGTCCCCGAGAGCTGGTGTCCGGCTGAGAAAAGACACAGAGCAGAAGAGTTTGAGCCTCTGACCACCTGTTCTGTAATGACACTAATCTATGTTTGGACAAACCCAAAGATTTACCCTCCAGGCTGAGCTCATTTGGTCAGCGCTGGTCACCACCGTCTGAGAGGAGATGCCGTAGTCTTTTCCTTTATGGACGAGCCACTGAGAGCCGTCGCCCAGCGTCACTCTGGGAATAAAACAGCAGCTTGAAGTGTTTTGGTTGACTAATAATATGCATATAAAATATGTAATGTCAGCACAGAGTGTCAGTGGACTGACCTGACTCCAGAGTGGCTGATTAGTCCGCTTCCAGAAGAACTAGATGAAGATGAAGAAAGACTGGACCCCATTGGTCGTGTCATCCTCTCAGCTAAATGAACTGGAGAGTTGAAGAGCCTCGTCAGCTCGGAGCCTGACAGGTCTGTGAGAGCCGCAGATATCAGTGGTGTTAATCTAAACAGGAGTCACACAGAAACACTGCAGTAGGTTTAAAGCAACTCTGAAACATCCTGCAGGACTTACTGCCATCAGACCAGGACCCCACAGAGACAGCCAGCAGAGTCAGAGCCAGAGCAGAGACCAGCATCCTGATGGACCACATGTTGGGTTGTAATCTGGTCTTTGTCTTCCAGTCGCAGCACACTGAGACAGTCAGGACAGATTTTATAGAGCCGTCACACTCCTTTCTGTTTCTGCTCCTTTCGGACGCACTTTTTATTTATTTACGTCCTGCCTGCAGTAGTTAATTTATAACATCAGTGGTGGTAACCTGGCAGGCTGCATCTGATATTTCCAAACTGCTGACAGTAAAAACCTCAGATGACTTTGGGGAGAATCAAACAGCAGAGCAGGTAGAAAAAACATCTGAACATGTTGGGCCCTAACAGACATCTTACACTGGGGCCCCTCCAAACCAAAACCACAAACATCGGGCTACAACCTCAGGGCCCCAAGACAGTTTTATATCCCTGAATGAAAATGACTTACTAGATATCACAATATGAAAACAAAACATTTTTTTTAAATTAAAATCTTTAAGAAACTTAAATTGCACAAATATAATAAAATAAAAAAATACAAATCTTTTTCAGTGTAAAACACTTTATTATGATTATTCTAAAGAAATATAAAAACAATAAGTAACTTAACAGGAACATGTTCAAGAATATTAACAAATCATTATTTTCACTATTAATGTAAAAGAGAAAAGGAAACATTTATATAAACTGAATTTGATTGAAATGATTAAAACATAAACTTTTAAACAAATAATAAGTAAATAAGAAGTGCTTTATATGATGTTTTTAATCCCATTACACCATCCACGGGGCCCCTGGTGGTTATGGGGCCCATTGCAGTAACTTATAATGAACACAGGGAACAATGGCCCTGAACATGATGTCAGCATGCAAACATTTATATCAACCAAGATGCCCCTCAGGAAGCACCCAGAGATACAGGTCTGGCTTCTTTATAGTCTTCAAACTCTGCCTCCTCCGCAGGGGACACTTTGGTCGGGTCCAGGAGATCCCCAGTCACTCGATATATCCCCAGTCAGCAGTTCTCCCCTGCTGAGTCGAGTCCTGCTTTACCTTCCGGAGTCGACTACTGGTTTAAAGAATCATCATTTTATCGTGGATGCCATGGCCTGTGTTGTCCAGAGCTATAACTTCTCTTTGGGCCTCCTCCCAAGGCAAACTGGTCCCAGGGGAGGAGCCAGACTAAAAGCGACTCACAGACCATGTTAATCGGCTGAGACGGACCTGCGGCACTTCAGCCAGAATAAAGAAACCGGGGCCCCCTCATGGAGCCAGACTTGCCGTTGAGTGTCGGACACATCGCCAAAAACATACATGGAGCCACAGCCCTGTGGGCCCCCCCACCTGCAGGGAGAGGCATTGGGATCGGGTTTATTGACAGCAGGGCGGAAGGCAAAGGCAGGGACCCGGGGGTGCTGACCCCTGGCATCACTTCTCTGGCTGGGCAGGAACCAGAGCTGGAGTGGGAGGTCTACTGGTGCCATGTAGTTATAACTGGGCCCTATGCATGACACTGGGTCTGGAACCATAAACCCCGGAGAAGGGCTGGACTCCTTTCCTGGAGTTGCCCAGGGGTGAGAGACGCGCTGCTGTCTTCTCCCCAGGGGACATGAAGGTCGTCTCTGTGCGACTCCGAGTCGCTGAGAGGTCGGCTCTGACTGTGTACCAAACTGCAGGTCGGACTTTCCGGCCTTCTGGGACTCTCTGGGTGGGGTCCTGGAAAAGGGACTCAACGCTGGAGAAACCTGGAGGAGGGTAATTTGGAAATGTACTTGGTACCAGAACATCTGAGTGGACCTTGTGGTTGTTTCTGCGCCCGTGCGCATGAAGAGGTTTGTTCTATCATCAGTCCAAACTCTGTCTGACCAGTTTACAGGGTTAAACTGCAGCCTGAAGACGGTCGAAGCTCGTGTTTGTCTGGACTTTGTAATTCTAGAAATTCCCTGTTTTGATTTGCTTCAAGAGCAAACAGACATCACAGAGCAGCTTCTCCTCACATGGCATGCACAATATTCCAGGGATCATTGGTCACATGATTAAACAGGAATCATTCAAGGACATTCAGTAGATTAAAAACATTTTAATGTAATGTCTGTCTTCATATCTTTCTTACAAATCAAGTTATATTAAATGTATAAATATAAAAATGAATACAGGACCCAAATCCTCAGAACAGACGTTCACAAGTGAAAGTCTCAGCGGCCGCCTGATTGGTTCAGCAGTACTGTGGCTCCAGTTGCGTGGCGTACAGGAAGCTGTCGCCGTGTTCATCAGCAGGCGGCGGTGAAACGAAGGCCTCCTCGCTACCGAACAGACTAGAGCTGCTGGCGCTGACGCCACCGATGGCGGGCAGGTAGGCGTGATGGAGGATCGGCAGCTGCACGGACAGACGCCGCCGCACACTGAGAGAAACCACAGGAAGGATATCACAAACAAGAAACCCAAACAACTCCCACCACAAGCAAACAATACAGCCACCACAGCGGCAAGGGAAATAAAAATAATAATGTTTGCATATACAAACTAATGCATGTGAACATACAAGTAGTTTATATGTTAAACAAATACAGATGGTGCCTTTAAAATCCTTTATTCCCTGACAAATAAAACTATTTCCAAATGTAAATAGAACCAGCTGGATGTAAACACACTTGCTGCCTGTGCGGTGACACTTTGGGCAAATCATGTCAATACTTTAACTCTGGGTTTGTTTGTTTTGGACTCACTGTTCAGGAGAGTTGATGGCGTCTGGACTAGAAGGTTTCCTCACTGAGTTCCTGACATCTGCACAGACCTGGACTACATGAGTCCGCGTCACAGATCTGACCCCATCATCTGGGAGACGACACAGCAGCAGGAGGAAAAGGTTGACAGCGAGTAGGGACTTCGTAGTCTCCATCATGAGGGACACAGTTAAACACAGTTAACTGTTAATTAGTTATTAATGAGCAAAAATCTACAGATCTGTAAACAGAGTAAACTGAAGCAGCTTGTGTCAGATCATCTAATTCTGTAGGTTCCTCCACATGGATGGTTTACAGTACAGCAGGATTAACCCATTCTGTACTAATCCTTGCAGACGTGTTGTCTGTAGGTGTATTATTGAGCTCAGACAAACAGAGATCCTGGTCATCGGGTCCCAGCACATGAAAACGCACATTCTGCCCTGTGCTGGTTCCCTACTGGATCACACCAGGCCTGTTGGAGGACTCTGAGGCCCCATCCACACTACTCCGTTTTAGCTGCGCATCAGAGTTGATCAGATGGTCTGTTTCGTAGTTACAGAAGATTTGTCGAAAGAATAAAGAGATACAGACGAAGAATCAGACCAGTTTTTTGTTGCATGGACCAATAATGAGCTGGGACTGTTACTGAATGTAACACGGGACTGTGGGACATGCGTGGTACAAGTGTAGGCAGATAGGCCTACGTGTTATTTGCACGTACAGAATATTTTTATCAAAAACTGGTCTGCTTCATCGTTGCTAAAGTCCTCCCTTTTTGTCTGCACTAAAACACTCGGTGTCGGCAGCGTTTTCAAACATCTCCGTTTCAGGTCTTTGTTTTCGCCGTTTTAGTCTGGACGGGAGGAGCAAACGTAGCAAAAGGACTCCGTTTTAATTTGAAATCCCAGCAGAGTGGAGGGGGCCTTGGCGTCTGTCTGGTTTGACAGTAGTTTAAGTTTTGAGCAGCACACCACAAAAAGCTTGTGCAATCATGTTTTTACCATCTTAAAAATATACATAAAATATGATCAATGTTAACTTTTAAAGACACAGAGCATTTTACACGCCTGGATTACAGCTTTTTAAATGCTTTAAAAAACATCTATTGACCGACTCCAGATTGCACAGACATCAGCTGCCAGCCCCCCTGTGTTAGCTTCACTACGTTGGCTTCTAGGATGTTTTAGATGTTCACGGCATCTCTCACTGCTCTATCTCTGACCTTTTAGACCCAGCATGTACTCTGAGGTCCTTGGGCAGAGGTCTGCTGTCTGTTCCAGGGGCCCGGCGGAAAACTAAAGGGGACAGTTTGCAGTCAGGAACCCGAGGATCTGGAGCAGCCTGCCCGTGGGGATCAGGTCAGCTGTCTCTTCTTAAAACGGACTTAAAGGAGAGCCTTTCCTAATTTTAGTTGACTTTATTTTTCTTTTCTTTTAACTCTATTTTAATTCCTTTTAGAGCTGCAACGATTAATCAAATAATCAATTAGCTGTCAACTATTTTAAAAATCGATTAATTGGTTTGAGTCTTTTTTTTTAAGAAAAATGATCTGAATCCAGCTTCTTAGATGTGAATATTTTCTGGGGTTTTTTCCTCCTCTGTGAACATATTTGGGTTGTGGACAAATCAAGACATTTGAGGATGTTATCTTGAAACCGTGATCGACATTTTTCACCATTTTCAGACAATTTAGAGACTAAACAGCTAATCGATTAATCAAGAAAACGATCGACAGATTAATTGTTAAATAATTGTTAGATGCAGCCCTAATTCCTTAAAAATGTTTTCTGGTTTTAATTTGTTTTATTTGTGTTTTATTTAGTGAATTGTTAGATTTTGAAAAGTGCTCTGTAAATAAAATATAATGACAATTATTATTAGTTTGTTTTAGGCTAGCAGTTTCCTCCCTTCGTCCACTGTGCTAAGTTAGGATAAACACGGACGTTGATTAAAGTTCAAAGACTTCTATGATGTTAGTCTTGGTTAGATGTGACTAATGAGAACCGGGTCAGTGTCGGGTGTATGTATGAGATCTTGTTTTTGTTACCAGCTCTCAGCTTCTGGTCAGGTTCAGGTGACCCCGGCGTTTCAGAGAGTTGCATGGTGATGGTTTCTATTTGTACATCGAGCTGCGAGGAACACAACAAACAGCACAGCAGTGTTAATCAACTGCAGCATCACTCAACATCAGGTGATGTTTGTGTGTCCTCACCTGTGCAGTCTGACTCTTCAGCTGCTGGTTTAACCTCCTCAGCTGCTCTTCAGCTTCTCCCTCAGCAGCTTCATCCTGCAGCTCGCTGCCGTTCAGCCACATATACAAAAACTGCAAAGAAATAAAACCACAGGCAACATACAGAATTTTCATGCGAATTTTAAGCGTACTTTTGAAATGTCGCAAAAAAAAGAAAAGAAAAGAAATTGCAGAATCTGTGCGTTTCCTTCAGCTGGTTTGGAGCAAATAAACCGGGCTACGGCGAGCGTAGATACGTCAGTAGTTGACGTTACACATGGCGGTAATAAACAAGACGTCGAGAAACAAAACCAGTGGCATGAACCTGAGGACCTTAGAAAAACAGAGAGAGGTCCTCAGAAATGTGTTTTTTATGCGGGCAAGTTGTCTCGTTATGGTGTTATGCAGAGTTTTGCATGCACCTCCAAATAACGCTTTTAAACGCTATAATGTCCTTTGTGGGGAGATAAATGGTGATAAATGATTCGAAGTATATATTTTATGAATCCAGTATTTCTTATTTATTTCTTTGCAGTTTTGAAGGGGGCACTTACAGCCTGTGGAGACCCTAAATGGACCTTTGTGAAAACAGCCACAAGATCCAAGAAGAACAAAACTACAGGGGAGGAGGAAAAGAAGGTCAAACGCAACAACATTGTGTAGTGGACCTAAATTTATTAGTTATGCATTTTAATAAATTTATGAGAATTGATACCCAATTATGAATTATTATTCATAAAATCAGAATTTCCTCGTAAAGGGCACCACCGGAGTTGTTATAATCCTAGAGTCTCCGGACCTCTAGGTAGTTTTGAATAATTATACAATTATTACTAGTGATCAGTTAGTTAATAATCGCTCAATTATCTTAAATCAGTCAGTCAGTCTCATATCTAAAGGGTCAATTCTCTTGGCAGGAACTATAAATAGGCAACACACACAGCTCTTGATTATACACAGTGAATTTATTCTCTAACTAAGGTGATAAAAAGATGGTTGGATACAGGGAACATAAACATTTGCTGAACAATGAGCCTGGAGGTTCGATTGTGGGAAGCATTTGACTCATACGGCATAGAAGAGCTAATGAAAGTAAACTAATGCTATAATTTAGGAGTTAAAATGGACATCTGATCACAGAACGTGTGTTGAGTCTTACTGCTTGTCGACAGCCTGCTTTTGGCCTGTTGCACGGGTCCCACTCTAGTTGCCGATCCTGGTTTTTTGCTAGGGATTCTCCGGGGTTCTCCGTGTCTGATTGAAAACGCCTCCTCCGTCTGGCAATTCGGCTGTTTGCAGGTTTCCTTCGTTGTAGCTGGCGAGACCACGTGGCTTGGT
>NC_060152.1:33869355-33888511 GCF_021292245.1 Micropterus dolomieu | reverse complement strand
ACTTATCCCCCACTTACAATGCTGTCCTTTCATCACTTCCCAGGAAACTCAACAAACGTAACCTATTGGCCTCAGGTGAAGATACCAACGATGGTCGTTCAGTCTCGGCCACAGGTAGTCTTAACGACCGTAACGACTGTCGTCACAGCAACAAGGAACACTAACGAACCAGCGGTATCGATGACCCGGGCCAACGACCCCACTGAGGTTAAATAGCTGAGTTTCCCTGCCAGTCAGTCAGAACTGAAGAAGTCCTTTGGATGAGGGACGAAACGTCTTCCAGTAGCTTCAACCAAGTCCAGTTGCCCTTCATTTTAACCTTCGTTCGATAACTATGACCTGGATGACTGACAATCTTCATAGACATATTTTATGAACGTTTAGAGTCGTTAATTAAGGATTTGTTTTCGAATTTTGCCGTTTCCATCAACCTTTTCTAATGCGATGCTTCAAAATGCGGCTACTGTCATGGAGGATTGTTCCTGAAATCTGAGAGGGCAGACTTTGAGTTAAGAGGTCAACGTACGTCTATAATGTTATGGTCTTACATTTGAGAATCCAAAACGACGGTAAAAGAATTAAAGCAGCGGGAGCAGAGAGCGTCACACTGACCTTTGGTCCAAACAGCCAGCTCAGGATGAAGATGTTACAGCAGAGGATGAGGACGCTGGTCAGAAAGAACTGAACAGGAGGATTATGGGATATCAGAAGTGATCCTGACACTCCTGACACACTGAACACCGTCACAGCAAACATACTCAGTGTCAGGCGTTTACCGCTGTCAGCAGGAAGATCTACCTCCACAGTCCTGATGTTCCAGGCCACGAAACACCCAAGACCCTGGAGAAAAAAACCACAACATTTTAATTTAATGAATCATGCATGATTAATAAAATGCAGCAATATAATCTTGCTCCAAACTAAACTGAAACATTGGCAGCCCTTTGTTAATCAAAGTTCACCACAGCTCAACCAGGTCCTGAGGCTCATTACATACTCAACTTTAACAACACGTAATGTATAAATACTCCATATAAGCAACACTCAAGAATGTGTGATGGTCTGCAGTTGGGCAGCGAGTTCACATGTCGAGGTTATGTAACTTTACACAAACACAGATTTAGTTTGCCTTTGAGAGATGATCCTCACACGACCTTTCACTACCGGTAAGAATGGAAAAGTTGTTTCTCCATTTTTAATTCATCCAAATCTTTAGTTTTCTGGTGTTTAATGAAAATGAGATCCTGATGGAGACGCTGGTGCTGCTGCAGGCTTTTAATCTTGTTGAATTTCTTATATAGACTCCACATTTGAAAACAAACGTCAGTGTGATGTTAGATTAAATGATTTGTTATGTGAGGACTGACCAGTAGAGGCCCTTTGTATCCGTAGACAGCAGTGAGCCACAGCTCCGTGTTGATGCTGCTGCAGTGTTCAGAGTACGGATGGACAAAAACGTCCTGATCTGCAGGGTCACTCTGAAAAAACAACAACAACTAGAAAACTGTTTATTCTTAATGGAAAACTGTTCAGCAGAGTGGCAGAGGAGGAATCTTTCTTCCAGCCAGGTCAAGTGTACAGATTAGATTCACAACAGAAACTCTTAGTTTATACAATTAACAAACATCCAAGAGGATGGAGCCGGTGTATGCAGGGTTTTGATTGTAATAGAGTATTTTAGCAATCTGGTATTAGTACTTTTATTTAAGTATTTGAATCCTTCTTGGCACTTCCTTTTTATTTAACCTTTATTTTAACAGCAAAGTCCCATTGAGACACCAACAAAAACATAAATTCCTAAAGAGCATAAAGACCGGGGTTCAATCCCCCACTGTGACCCATCCATCATTGTGTCCCTGAGCAAGACACTTAAACCCTCGTTGCTCCAGAGGCGTGCGACCTCTGACATGTACAGCAATTGTAAATTGCGTTGGATAAAAGCGTCAGCTAAATGTAAAATACATTACGATGCACGTTCAAAAAACATTTTAAATATTTACACAAGCAAAACACAATGAGTTACAAATATGTAAACAAAAGTAAATGAAGAGACTAAATGTAGACATCTTAACTAGAAGTGATCAAAAATTCTTCCTCTGCCTGAAGAGAATAAACTCTCATTCCAACATCCATCAACACAGACGCCTTTGTGAGATCATCCTTACCTGTAAGTCATGCTGCAGCACCACCCGTCTGAGGGGGTCCAGGATTTGCCAGGAGGTTAAAACAAACACATCCAGCAGTAACATCCAGAGCACCACATAGCCTGTTTGCTGTAGACGAGTCTGCTGCTGGAGACACAAACAAACAGAATTTACCTCCCAGAACGTCAAAACTACACTTTTACTGTTGAAGAACCGATTCAAAGAAATGCAGAAAGTCAAGTGAGACGTTGGTGGTTGTGATTTACCGTCAGTTTGATGCTGCAGAGTGAATAAACCCTCCATGTTTTGGTGAAGAGCGCAGCGAAGCCCACAGTGTGTCCCACAGAGAGAGTCCACAGACGAACCTGCAAATGAATCCAACAAGACCGATCGTGTGAAACTGAACGGTTTGCTCCAGACTGTAGACGGTAAAACACTTTTTGTATGCTACACTTTTTTGTTAACACCATATGTACAATTTTTATAGTGTTAGCATCTTTGAAACTTTTTTAAAGTCCTTGTTCCTTGGTCAGTCCTGGTAAAAACAGTGCTGTGCCCCTCCCCTCACAGAGGTGGCCCCAGGACCTTGGAGGTTTATGCTGGACGCTACAGTGTCTTTCTTTAATCCTGCGATTGCTTTGTTGTGTTTTTTACAGCCACAGGAACAAAACAAATGCAGCTTAAATGTGGCTTTAATGGTGGAAGTTTGTTTATTCAGGAAGGAAGTGTTGAATGTATGTACATATTTACTGTGACACTGTGACAGTCTACTTGGGGCCATTGTCCATGTTTCAGATGGACAGTTTGCAGTTTCACCAAAGAGACATTTCACCTTCTCTCATGGTTACATTTAAATAACTGCTTGAGGCAGAAAGAGGAAAAAAAATAGACTTCACAGGAAACAGATTTGTGTATCAGAACGTTGTTTTTCATATTTCCTCTACCATTAATCATCTCATGACCCCTCAGATTTATCTGGTGAGCCTTGGTAGGGGCCCGACCTCTTTCTGCTTATACCGTAGATACTAGGTTACTGTATATGAAGTAGTTAAAACTAGCACATAAAGCATGAAAATGTTGATCATTTTGTACATATTTACATGTTGTATGTCATTTGTATGTAGCTGTCCATGCATGTACTATGCTGGACTCTTTTCTTCTATACAGCCTTTATGTGGTATCTTGTTCGTTAATAATTTTTTTAAATGCAGCTTTCCGAACTCACAGAGCAGAGGAGCTCAGATATGCCGTCGGACAGCGGGGCTCCGTCCAGACCGGAGATCAGGACTGAGGAGGAGGAGAGCAGGACGCCCAGCAGCAGCAGCTCGTCCTGGGATCCACCGCTCCATCTCTGCAGCCTGCGGGCAAACAGAGAGGAGACGAAACAACCACGACAAAACCAGGAGTTTCAGCTCAGAGAGACACTGAGGAGCATGTGAAGAAGGAGTACCAGTGTTTACGACAGATGATCCTGAAGCAGAGGACAGTCAGAGTGATGAGGATGGTCACAGCTGCAGCTGATGAGACGATGCCGTACAGAAGGAGGCTGACATGCTGCCGCTGCAGGACGACCACAGTCTGGTCTCTGGCTGGTCTTGGACCTGCAGGACCAAACATTTAGCATCCATCCAGGGTTCATCATCATGACAGATCAATACCCTGCTGTGGGGTCAGGGTCTCACCTTTAAACTGCATCAGGTGATTCATCAGCCGCAGCTGTTGGGTGGCGGTACTGAACTCCCCCACCAACACACCACTGCTGCCTGAGAAACACACACACACACACACACACACACACACACACACACACACCTGCTGATTAATGGGAACATCACGACTGTACAGCAGAGCGTCAGGTGATTAACGGCACCTTGAAACTGGATCAGTTCTATAGATGCCATTCTCTCCCCGTTCCGAAATGAAACTGGACCCTGAAAAAAACACAATGATTTCTGAAAATACAAAACATATTTCTCAAATACAAACAAATAGTATTTACAAAACAGCAAAACCTGAGCAAGGTGTAAATAACATTTACAGTACCAATAGTGCAACCAGTATTAGTACTTGGATCTTGTATCCACTGCTACAGTTGGAGTGTCTGTAACAGCAACATGTCTGTCTCCCCACAGGAACCCCCTCAGAATACACTTTCTTTTGTATACTGTCAGTACCAGACAGTAAACATGCTACAGCTGTGCGTGTTTCAGGTGTGTAACTGAGCTCACTGTGACTCCTTCAAACTGCGTCTGTTTCACGGCCTCCAGCAGCCTCTTCTGAACGTCGTCCTCGCTGACGCTCACGTTTCTCTGGCTGCTGTATTTCTCCTTGTGTTTCACAGCCTCCATCACCTGACCGAGAGCTCTGGCGGCGACCCAGACGGCGTCGTAGGCGAAGGTGTGGAGCTGGCTGACCTTTGACCCCTCCTGTATCACTTGTCTGAGGTAGGCGTCCTGGTAGTCCTGAGGAGTCTGCAGAGACACATCCGCACAGGAGTGAAAGCCACTAGTAAAACACGGCACACAGAAAAAACAACTTATTCGCTTTTTCTGCAGTTTTCAGCTACATCTCATGGTCTAAATCAGTGGATGGAGTTTGTTTGTTTGTACTATAATAAAATGGTCTGGAAGTCGTGCAAGAGGAAGGGTCAGGTGGGGTCACTAGAATTTTTCCTCTGAGAACCATAAAGATCTCGGGTTGGGTATCTAAAACGTACCAAATTTCCATAAGCGATGGATTTATTTTTTATTTTACCTTTATTTTACCAGGTCAGAAATCCATTGAGATTTTTAATCTCTTTTACAAGGATGTCCTGGCCAAGATGTGAAACAGCACACAGTGCAAGGTACAAACAAGGCATTACATGTACAGCAGCATTATTCACAAGAGTAACAGTATTATTAAATTATTTACAACAAAGTATCAGATAAAAAAACATAAAAGCACAATGAAATTTAAACATATCATAATTTGACTAAATGTTACAGGTGCAAGATGTGTTTAAAACCTCTGACAGTTTTTGTTTAAAACTGGATACAGAAATAAGAGACTCCAACTTCAACTTGAGCTGCAGATCATTCCAAGACCATGGGCCAAAATAGAATAGACTCATTTTCCTGACTCTATACGCACCATGGGCACTTTAAACCGCAGCCACCTACTGGCCCTGACACTGTGTATGTTCTGGAGGGCAATAAATTTACAGTAGATATATGATGGCAATTTTCCTAAAATGGCTTTGTATATGAAAATATACCAATGCTTCATCCTTCGAATATTGAGTGAAGTAAATCCAGCCAGGGTATATAAAGTACAATGGTGAGTCCTATAGGGTGAACCTGTTATATACCTCAAAGCAGCATGGTAAAAGGGATCCAGTTTAGCTAAGGTAGTGGGACAAGCAAATCTATAGATGGCGTCTCTGTAGTCCAGCTGTGATAAAAACAAACTTGTTACAAGCCTTATGGGAAGAAATAGAAAAGCATGTTTTCAATCTACACAAAAAACCTAGAGCAAATTTGAGCTTTTTTTTTATCAAATATGTAGTGTGATGTTTAAAATTAAGGTCTTTATCCAGCCAAATACCAAGATATTTGTATGTGTCTACGACTTCTATGGTATCTCCCTCCAGAGTTTTAATAGGAGGAATGGTTACAGCAGAATTATGAGAAAACAACATAACTTTGGTTTTGCTAGTATTCATGACTAATTTTGAATCACGAAGAGCATTTTGTAAGGTGATAAAATCAGTCTGAAGATTTGAGTGTACTGCATCTAGAGAGGGTGCTGACGAATATAGAATTGTATCATCTGCGTATATTTGGTACGAGGAGAATTTAATCTGATCACATATTTGATTAAAATAGATTAAAAAGAACAAGGGCCCTAAAATATACCCTTGTGGGACCCCTTTGTTCAGTGTGACCGCATCAGACAAAACAGGGCCAAACCGAACAAACTTAATGCGTTTTGTTAAGTAGCTGTTTATCCAACTAACCATATTTGTACTAAAGACAAGTTTTTGTATGATATTGATGAGGTGACAGAGATCAACGGTGTCAAACGCCTTGGTCAGGTCAATAAACAATGCTAAACAAGCATGTTTATTTTCAAGTGCTGTTTTAACATCATCTATTACTTTTGAAGTTGTTGTGATTGTACTGTGTCCTGCCCTGAAGCCAGATTGAAAATAGTTAAGAATGTTGTTTGTTTGAAGTAACTGTTTGAACTGGACAGACACCAATGACTCAAACGCTTTTGCTAGAACTGAAAGATTTGAAATAGGTCTGTAGTTGTTCATGTCTGTGGGATCACCTGATTTAAGTAAAGGAATCTTATTAAGGCCAGTGTGTTTGGATTTTGCTTATTGGTTCCTGAAGTTCGGCATATTTCAGTGGCAACAACAAAGCATGAAGAAGAGTCCCTCTGGTTACGGTCCTGGACCGTGGCGGACCGCAGCAAACGGTCCAAAGTTTGGCTTAGCTTCACAAACAAACTGCACCAGCTGCAGTGAGGAGGTTTGGTGCGAGGGAGGAAGCAGCTCCAACGTGACGAAGCGTTTCCTTCAACACGGCGTGAATCTGAAGGAACGCTTCACCGTGTTCAACGTGTCGCGCACTCCCAGATCCAGCTAACGCCAACAGTAGCAACGCCTCAGGTACTAAACACAGGTGAGCCGACGTTCACCTTTTACACTGAAGGGAAACCAATCATGGGTACAGATAAGACGAGTCCCAGAGATGCCCCTCTAGGACAGAGATTCCTTTCACTTTAGAGACATGAAGGGCAAGAGGAGGAAAAGGAGGAAGAGGATGAAGGTCACTGACAAGATCTGTGGTGCAGGAACCAGAACCAGAGTCCATAATCAGAATTTTAAGCGATAAAACTGAAATTATACCCAACCTGATAAATATCCAAGTATCCAGTAGTTTGAGATATCTCTGTCTTGTCCTTCTTCAGGCTCTGCTGCTACATACATTTTCAGATGGTATTCTGCTTTTTGGCTTTTTCCCTCTCCTTCACTGACTTATATATCTTTTTTGTGCATGTAACAGGTTTGCAAATTGAAAAAGCCCAAAGTCAAGCCCAAAGTGAGTTCCCATCTCCCACAGAAAACTCTGCTCTGAACTGAAAACAGCTGGTTTGTAGTCCAGCCGCTTCCCTTTCATCCCTGTGATGTCACAGGGATGAAAGCTAAACGCGCCTCATATAACGCTCGCCAAGCGGCTCCTCAGAAACAGCGAGCTGCAGCACACAGCTCTCCTCTCCCTTCCAAACACTAGCTACCCTCCAGGCAGTCAGTGGACATAAAGTTGTTCCTGTGATGTAGAGACAGAGCTCAGTTAAAACTTTATGGATACAGATTAATAACTCACCGCTCTGAAACTCTCGCTCCAGTCCGTGTTGCCGAGCCGGTCGGCAACACGTACGGCTGAACCCGAGCCGTTTACCGGCTTCTCGCCGACCCGCCCTTCTATGCTTCTGATTGGCTAGTAGTCCTTAACTAGGAACTGAGCATGTGCAACTCCCAACAAAGATCATTTAGAGACAAGATGTATCACTCCATAGCTAAAACGAAGCCTTCAACACAGGCTGAAAAGAGGAGCTGCAGCAATGTGCAGTATGACAAAAATATAACCACGTAAACCTGCTCTGGTACAAACTCTAAATAAGATGAGGAACCTGAGAATGAGCAGAATACCACCTCTTTATATTGGCCCGACCCTAAAAAGTCCCAACCAGGGGTTGGGGTCATCACTCTAGTATCCATAGCAATTGTTTTAAACGTTCAGCAGCTAAACTCACAATTTTAGCATGTATAGAGCCAAGTCGAAAACCTTCTTTTGCGGTACCCCCTGATATTATGAACCCTAGGCAACTTCCTATGTCACCTATGCCACAGACCGGCCCTGTTTTCTGGTGATCATATGTAACTAAATACAACACAGACTGGTCTGTCAGTGGGAATGTGGTGGTGGTTTCTTACCCGTCCAGAGACTCCTGGTGTGTTTGTGTGGCTGAGCTGTCTGATCTGAATCCTGATGGATCCGTCTGCAGCCGTCAGCACGCTGTTGGCGGCGCAGCCAGAGACCTGCGAGCCCGGCCTCCATCCGGCTGTTCCTCCACCAGCAACCACCCACTGGTACCGAGCTCCGAACATGTTCAGTGTGTAGGCCTGAAAGTCACAGAGAGAGACACGTCACGGCTGCTGACTGTTATCATCTGTTTTAAATGAATCCTCGTGACAAAAAAATCTTATTTCTTCCTTCAAACTCCCGGATTTCTGAAATACTTGAGTCCTGCTGAAAATGGCAGCTTCAGTTTGACTTCCTGTTACCATACAGTCCATCGGGGTCCAACAGTCCAACATCAGCTAAAGAACAGTCATGATACATGTTAATATCAGAATGATGTCTTCTAGTTTTTATCATCCTGACCAGCTGCACTGCTCAACGCCAACTTATCACATCTGTTTTTGGGCTGGTGTTTTGTTGTAGCTAGGTGATCATCGAAGGCAGGTGGGAATGACAAACATTACTCAAAGAGAACAGAACTTAATTTTTAGTTCCAGTAGGAGTTCAAGAGTTTCTAAAGACACCAAATACTAAATTTGGATGCATAGTGCAAAAAATGCTGCACAAGAAATCTAGTCACAACTTTTGATGAACTCTTTTAGTGAGTTTGAATTAACTTATTGTAAAATCTCTTTTGATAAATTCCAAATTAATGTAATAAGTTGCATATGGATGGAATTATATTGTTTTACAACTATTAAGACATGGATTAACAGTTTTCATCATATATAAGGTTGCAAAAAGTGCTTCTTGAGTTCCCTCTATGTGTCTGTACCGTGTAACTGTTGCTCTAACAGCCATCACCCGTCTGGTTTCACGCTTTCCTCCAAATGTTGAAGCAGCTGCAGGGATTTGCTCCCTTTCAGACACCAGAGCATCTGTGAGGTCCAACACTGATGTTGGTGATCAGGTCTCGCTCGCAGTTGGAGGACATATTAAGGAAATTTTTGGGGTGGGGACAGTTGTAGAGAGTAAGTACATGTAAAATAAAGAAATGCTTTGGGGGGGTACGGGAGATTTTTTTTGTGTGAGTGAAGTTATTTTTGACCTTTTTTAAAGCAGACCAATTGTTTGAAAAGTGAGGACATTTTTCAAAAGTGGGGACAGTTGTAAAGCCCAGGGACACATTTTTAGAAAAATAAACAAGTATGATATTTTGGGTGATGAGGGAGATTTTGAAAAATATCGACATTTTTGGACCTTTTAGAAAAGTTAGAACAAGATTGGGAGGCGAGGACATTTTGTGACCTTAGGACATTTTCAAAAGCAGGGCAGTTTTTTGAAGGGTGAGAACATTTTTCAAAAGTGGGGACAGTTGTAGAGCCCAGAGACACTTTTGGAAAATAAAGAAATGTTTGGACATTTTGGGGGGTGAGGGATTTTGTGACATTAGGACACTTTAAAAAGCAGGACAATATTTATGAAAGTGAGGAAATTTTTTTTTGGATAGCTTAGGAAAGAGAGAACAATTGAGATTATTTGTGGACATTTTTAATAATGTGAGGAACATGAGGACATTGGGTGTTGAGGTGAGGGCCGGTAAAGTTCATTCATGTGAAACTGGGAACACTGTCACGTTGAAACAGGAAAGGGACAAACACTAACAAAAAACTGTTACAGACAGACATTTGGCCATCAAGAGCGCTTACACAGCAGAAAACCTCAGAGGCAGAATCGTCTTCAAACTGCCCGATGATGATCCGAACATCGCTTTCCTGCCAAACAAAGAAGCAACAGGTTTTATTCCTGTGAGAAGTGCTAGAATGTAAACAGATGAGTATTTTACTGTCTATTATATGTAGAATATGTACTCGGTACCTTCAGCCTCCTCAAGCTGCTGCAGGCGTCTTCAGAGAGACTTTGTGTGGAAACAACCTGAACATCGGCCTTCAGCAGCTGTCTGATCAGATCCTGCTTCATCTGCACAAAGAAAGTACATCTGATGTGATGCCACACAAAGACAATAGGAACTGGTTTCTTAGAACCTTACAGAGCTAAACAACATAGAGAAGAGGTCACTAGAACACACTTTGGATTGATGGTGGAGCTACAGGAAGTCACTAACGTCATTTTTTGCATCATAAATGATGTTTCAGCTTCACCTCTGAGAGTCTGGCTCCTTCCTCGGTGATGATCCCGACTCTGGTCCACTTGTAGCGCTGCAGCAGCTTCACTGTGGCCTGGTTCAGAGCTCGGTCTGATGGCACCGTGCTGAACAGGTTCCTGTACCACTTCCTGTTGGACAGGCTGGGGGACGAGGCCGCAAAAGATACCTGGGACATCAGAGGACATGAAACACCGTAAACGTACCTGTCATAACACACGATACAATAAGAAGTCTGAAGTGGACTGACGAGCTGTGCACCTGCACCAGGTTGAAGGCTGGCAGAGAGCGAGCGACGAGCGCCGTCACAGGTGGACACACCCCTCCAAACACCAGCAGGTACTCAGGCCCCGCCCACATGGCGTCAAACAGAGCTTTGAGTGATTTAGCAGGATCACACTGTGAAACATAAGATGCAAATATTAATACAAGAGCAGCTTTGTCAACTGCAACTTGTTCTAATTACCGAGAAAACTGCTTTAACTACTTCGAGATCAGAAACCATAGGTGTCATTTACACTGGGGACGCTGGGGACATGTCCCCACCACTTTTTGAAAGCATTTGCCAAAAGTTTTCTGGATGTTAGCTTGCGAGAAGAAATGTTAAATAACAAATAACAATTCTATGAGAAAGGTTTACTTGCAGGAAAACATGCAATGCAATGTAAATATAGAAGTAACAGATCTGCCTTGTCCAAAAAAGCAACTTAGGCTAAAAAACACAAGCTGCTGATTACTGCATTATATTCTATAATATTTTTATAATCAGAATTGTCACCAACCACATGAATTTTGTTTCCCTTCATGTGAATAAAGACGTTTCCACCATTAATTAGTGTCTCCAGAATGCAGGAAATTAAAAGTTTAATGCTCAAAATCTTCTGGGGGAGGAGCCACAGACCCCCCAATAAAATAGCCTATTTCATCTATGAATTTTTCTTCTAAATAGCATTGGAGTATCTTGTTGTCTTGTTCTCGTGACTCCAATATTAGTGAGGTCCTTGTCAGAAACATCAACATTGTCCAAGGAAATTGTTAATAACAAGTTGTGTTGGTATCTAACTTTAAATACCTAGGGTTTTTATTTGATGACCGCTTGTCTTTCCAGGCACAAATCCAGTCTGTTGCAAAAAGGTTGAAGCTCTTATTAAGATTTTACTACAAAAACAAGTCCTGCTTTTCTTTTACCTGTCATTGATTATAGTGATGTGTTGTACATCAATGCCTCTGCTCACCGTCTTCACATGCTGGATGGCGTGTTTCATGGGGCTCTGTGGACCTCTTACTCAATAAATCGGCCTGCTTTATATACACGCCGCCTCAGCCATTGGTATGTTTTTATTTACGAATCCATTCTTGGCACAATTCTGACTCATTTATCTCTTTTAAACTTGAAATATGGAAAATACAATCTCTGTTCTCAGGATATGCATTTTTGCCGAAGTCCTAACAGAACTGGAAAAGAAAGCATTTAGGTTTTCTGGACTTGCTATGTGGAACAAGCTACAAACTAATCTGAAACTTGAAAACACAGTAATGCTGACTGATTTTGAAACTATGGTGAAATCTATTGAGTCCAGCTCGTTTGTGTGCAATTGTTTTTTCTGGCCCAGTTCTTCTTCTGTGATTTTATGTTAATTTATTGTTGAAGCTTTGTGTGGCTACTATTATTGGCCAGGTCTCCCTTTAGATCTATGATCTCAGTGGGACAAACCTAGTTAGAAAAAAACTACACAACTGAAACACTAATGTGATACCTGGTACCAGATGCACAGAGCAGGAAGGGCACAGTGGTGCTTTAATGAGAGTCGAATGTCAACCAGGTGACACAAAAATCTCAATGTACAAAAAGTTTCAGAGTGATAAGATGGTGAATCGCTGCAATGTCAATATCATAGATATTAAAAAGTTGACCTCACTTTTGTTTGCTTTTAAATTCTTACCTGTTAAAGCTGTCTGATTTCTGTGAAACACTCCTTAAATTAGTGGTTCCCCATCTTTGTGGCCTACAACCCCTAAAATGTATAGGGGTCTAGTGGTGACCCCTCCTCACTGATTGCAAACAGCTAGCGGTCTATCTTACTCCTGAGTTTATAGTATGTGGTCCAGCTAACAGAAGCCCGTCAGGATCTCATACAGCTCTCTGTACAGCAGTCTGAGACTCACCTGTGAGTCCAGCAGCTGGAGCTGGACCTCATAGTTTCCCAGCGGAGGTGGTTGTCTCTTCAGGTCCTGCAGAGCCAGTCGGACAGCCGGGGCCACAGCAGCGGTCAGGTTCTCCCTCCCCGACCCAGAGCTGATGGGCATCATCCACAGCACAGGCAGAGGGTGGCGGACCTGAGCCAGCACCGGCCCGACTACCAGCCAGCAGACCAGCAGCACCCAGAACACCTCAGCCGCTCCACGCCGCTCCATTCTCTGCTTCAACTGCAGACACTTTTCCTCTCTGCTCCGATCCTCCTGCAGCAAAACTCTAATCCTCTTGTGCCGTAAGCAGCTGAGAATCTGGGGAGATAAAAGGATCAGCACCGACACCAGGTGTCACCAGGATTCTGCTCGCTGCTTCACAGGTGCATGTAGCAGAATAATGTCACGTTTTCATCACAGAAGAATCTACTGCCCGCAACATGTTGAAACCATCTGCTTGTTGGACTCAAGCAGAGGAAAGAAAATGAAAAGATATAAACTAAAAGACTGCAGCAACACTGGCTGCTCTGTAGGACGTAATCTTCATCACACTCCAGAAAACTAAACAGTCGAAAGAGAATATCTAAGAATCTGATCCAAATGGGAACATCTTGATAATTTACTGTAATGTGTCTTATTCCTTCACTTGCCTGGTCACATTAATAATTCTGCTTACTTATTCTCTGGTCACATGGCTCCTGATTTAATTCAAAATTACCCCATTTTATTTAGAAGTTCCTTTAACATCTAAATTTTTGAATTTAAATTCTTCGAAGACAAATTTCTCAAGGAAAATAAGTCTCAAAGCAATAAAAAACAATAACAAATGTATGTAATCCCGTCCTGCAACAATCAGTCATTGGATGTCACGGGATCGCCCATCTGTTAGGATTTTGGCTTTTAGACATAGGTGGCATTTACACTGGGGACGCCGGGGACACGTCCCCACCACTTTTTTAAAGCATAATTTGTAATAATATGTTGAAATATACAGTTTAAAAACAAATGAAAATGCCTTTAGAAAGGTTTATTTGCACATTAAGAAAACATGCAGTGCAACTAAAATCTAAAAGAAACAAATGTGCATTGTCCATAAAAAGTAACTTCACCAAAAACACAAGCTGCTGATTAGAAAATGACCCCAAACCGTGCAGCAGCAGTCAGTAACTTTAACAACTTCCTGACACAGTTTCTTTTCCGTTCTCTCCCTGTGAACGTGACAAAAGAGGAGGGAAGATTAAATCCTGCCTCAGCAGGATGATGTTACAGGAGAAACAGATCTGAGAGCTGCTCTCACTTAGATTCTGTTATATTTATATACTTTGAAATGTCACCTGCCACCTGAATTTTTTTTCCTTTTACATAAATAAAAAATTTCCACCCTTAATTGGTGCAGAAACTTTCACCAGAAGGCAGGAGATGAAGGGAGAGGAAGACTTACCTTTAAAACACTGGATGTTTTAGTCTCGTTCTTGTGAACCTGATGCTACTGTTAAATTATAATCATTAGAGGTCAGATTCCTGACATTACTGAACAGAACAGACATTCCAACAAACACTTGTACTACAGTCAAATATCACTGACAGGCAGCTACAGTGCAATTTATTTTCTGATTCATCCATTCTGCGCTCGACCTACACAAGCCTTAAAACAAACAAATTTCCCCTGAGAGGAACCAAAGACATTCATTATATTCACCAAATAAACAATGACAGGGTCTGCTCGTTCGTTTCACAGGTATCCAAACAAGTGGAGCCAGTGGTGGACAGTTTTTCCTTTTTCTGCTACTTCACTTTTTACTACATTCACCTGACATCTTTAGTTCCTTTGCATAATAAAATTTTACTTTCAAAACATTGAAACACTTTCACTTTGCTTTTTCTTGTTTCGAGCTACAGAAGTTTTAAAAATTCACTTATTCTAAGAAAATTAAACATATATAATGTAAAATATTGATCTTTTACTTGTAATGGAGTATTTTTATAGTGTGTTATTACTACTTTTACTTCAGTAGGGCTCTGAAGACATCCTCCACCACTGACTGGAGGTGTTAACGTGCCAACTTAAACCTTTGAATATTCAGCTCAGACCACAGTTCAGTCTAGATACAGCGGAAAACTGATGAAAGTTGCCTGATTGTGTCCATTGTAGACTTGTTGGTAGCAGATATGATTCATCGTCTGGGGTCTGTTGAAATATCCTGATGTATCCATCTGACATGTGTTACCATATTTCAGACAGGACAGACAGTTGATTTTACAGACTGATGAACTTGCAGGTGAGTTCAGGGAATTTGCGTGTGATTATACTTAATTTTTCCTTTGGGACTGAACAGAGGGAACCTGGACACAACTTCAGCGTGAATCAAATAAAATGCTCTTTAATTAACTTGAAAAACACAACAGATATCAGGCGCACGCACACACACTAAAAACCTGTTTAAACTCAAGATCCACATTTCAGAAGAAGTCAAATGTCTTCGTAGACTCAAAATATGTTCCGGCAAGTTTCATCCAAACCAAAAAAACACAGTTAAAATGAAAAACAGGGTTGGTGAACAGCCGTCATGAAATTCTTTTTAAACAACATTACTTTTGGTTGGTCATGTTTAAGCCAGTTACCTACAAATCAAATCAATCAAATCATGTCCAAATCATATCATCAGTTTGAGCAGACAGCTAAAACCCTGCATTTATATATTGCTATAATCCAAAGAGCTTTACATTTTGCCATCAGATACACACCGATGGCAGTAATATGCAAGGTGCTGGTCTGACCTTTGGAGCAATTTGCGGTTCACTCTGACAGATGGACAGGAAGTCAATTTCTAAATATCTCACAAAAGCACTAACAGGGATGTTTCATAACATTTCCTGCTCATAAGTGCATCAACTAATTTCCATAAAGTTATTATTGACAATAAAAAGAAATGTTGACAACGCATCAAGTTTGAAAGGTTTATATCTACAGAGACGATCTGAAACTGCAGTAAAGGTGCACTGAAGGAAGAAAATCAATCTGAGCCCTGATGGATGATTTGGAAAATTATGAGCATGACTGTAAAGATATTTTAAGCTGTAGTTGTTGTGCTAGAAAACAGCTTTTAAGTGTCCACTGAGTGTCCGCTTCATGCTCCTTCACTGTGTTTGTCTTCCTCACGTCCATGCAGTTTGTAAAAGCTAGATCAACTCTGTCCTTTAGCAGGCTCTCTGGATCGTCCAGTCTGACGGCCGGGACCCCTCCCTCTGCCCCCACCGCCGCCTCCTCCTCCTCCTCCCTTCTTCCTCTTGTGTCCTGGTCTCTGTGCGGTGGATCCTCCACCCTCCTCCCTGTTAGCCCACAGGGTGTCGTAGCGGCCCGGCGCCTGGTATCCGGGCTGACTGCAGTCCAGTGGCTCCGTGGAGAGGAGGATCCAGATGGCGGGCACGTTCCTGTTGACCGTCAGGCTGTCGAGGCCGGCGGCGGGCTCCAGCGGCTCCCACACCTCCACCACGGTGCTGAACATCACCTTGGTGAGCTGGTGGAGCCCCTTCACACGCCGCTTCACAATCTCAGCGCACGTGATGGCTTTAGAAACGCCCTTACCCGTCGCTGTGAAGACGATCTGTTTGCAGAGCGGCCGGCCTGGCGCTTCCACTTGTCCTTCCACAGCCACGCCTCCTTCCTCAAGTGCAGTGCGTCCCTGGTCCTCAGCTGCTCTGGGTTTGGCCTCCACGCGGCTCAGGGCGTAACGCAACAGGTTGCGGATCTTGCTGCCGTCTTTGACTCTGACCTCTGGGGTGTCAGGTTGAAGGCCGGGGAACGGACAGACAGATGGCTGCTCCACCGTCCGAGCCTTACAGTAGTTCTCCATCTGCAGAGAGAAAACAGACAGATGCTACAGATGTGGAGTGCAGAGAGAGGACAGACAAATACTGTATGTACTAAACAATATGTAAATAATCATGATGATCCGCTGGTATGCATTACATGAGAACAACCTTTTACATGTGTACATGTCGACACCCTCTGCTGCAACGACTATTGTTGCTAGTCTTATTGTTATTATAATCATTAACATTACGATTGTTACCATTAACACTACTATAAATATCTGTACCATTTTTCATTTAGTCTATAGCAACATCACCTTTACTGTCTGTACCTCTGTGTGTGTATATTGTGTAGGCTGCTGCCTCCCTCTCTCTCTCTCTCCTTACATCCCTCTCTTTCTCTCTCTCTCTCTCTCTCTCCAACCGGTTGAGGCAGATGGCCGCCCACCCTGAGCCATGGTTCTGCTCGAGGTTTCTGCCTCTTAAAAGGAACTTTTTCCTTGCCTCTGTCTCCTAGTGCTTGCTCTTGGTGGGAACTGTTGGGCTTCTGTAAATAGCATCACAGAGTACGGTCTAGACCTGCTCTTTTATGAAAAGTGCTGTGAGATAACTGTTGTTGTGATTTGGCGCTATATAAATAAAATTGAATTGAATTAAAACAAAAACTAGTGAATTAGTAGGATGATTTTTTTAATATATGTCTCTGACACACGGTGTCACCAAGACACGAAAAACTCAACAGAGCAGGTGGCTGCAGACCTCTTATGGTGGAGGTCTACCTGCAGATCCTGATTGATAACAGGACCTGTTCATATTAACATCCATGTAACTTCACTGGAAGAGCTCCGTAATAACGTTATGGGTGCTATGCTGCAAAATCTGGGAAAGACATCTACAGAAAAAATAAATATCAAATTCAATTCAAAGATTACAAAATCTCTTTTTCTGGAGACACTTTTCCTTTGAAAATCGGTAGTGGTTGAACACAACAAATTGGTGATGTTTTCCAAAAGAATTCGGGGTTTATATAATTTACTTCCACTGTGAAGTAACATTTAAATGTTTGCACTGAAAGTCGCGTTTCTTACTTCTAACGTTACCATGACACGTTTGGAGTCAACAAGCTGGTCAACTAAACAATTAAACTAAAGCCGACGGTTCTTGGAGTACTGGATGTATGCCGAATTAAGGAACTCATCGTATTTATTTAGAAAACGTGTTTAGTCAAGACCTACCGTGAGTGTGGCTTCACCGATGACAACGAAAACGTTACATCTACAGTGTTTCTAACGGAGATCGCGATGACGTTTCTTTATTTCTATTTTACAAGCGTTTTGAGGCTCAGCAATGGTTAGATGGACAAATAAAGGTGAGAACTTTCAGCTGTAGAGTCAATAAACTTACATAGATGTCATGTAGTTCAGCTAATGTTAAATAAACTGACTGCGTTATCAGCAATGTAATAGCAAGCGCGGCTAAGCTATAGGCTAATATCCTTATTTATGTTCACAGAAATATATGAATGCTAAAAACGCCAGAATCATGATACATGTATGATTATTTTGTTAGAGTATCGACTTAAGTAATGTTAAGTTATGTTTATAATCTTACCTGGTGGGATTTTTTGGGCTACTTAACTCTCCACATGTTTACTTCTCCTGCAACGCTTTACGTTACCATATAACGGTGGAAACTGTCGCAAACTGACAGTTTTTCTTTTGTAGTTCTTTGACAGTTGACGTTGAAGGCCGTTAACATCTTAACAGCAGCTTTTAACTGAACTTAATTCATAACACCACGAGTGGTTAAAGACCAAATGGAAGGCATGAAGATTTACGACTACAGTAATAGAAGTTTTGATGATTTATTTGACGTGTGAAAGCTTAAAGCACGCGGAAATTGTGGTTTGTAGTTCTTTTCAACTGCTACAAGTGTTTCCCGCCATTCAGCCACAGGAGGCAACAACGAGTCAGCCAGTTACCGTTGAAAGAAAATGGCGGAGAAGACGCCGCGCTCGAAAGCCAAATCTGACAAGCCGCAGAAAGGTGAGATTTATGCGTTTTATCAAACTATATGAGATGAAAATACTTATAACATGATGACAAGCTGCTGAAACTTTACAATGGAGCCGCTAAAATGGACTTTCTGGACCATATTTCAAATTCACACTGGTACGGTAACGTTAACGTTACCTGCTAGCAACAAGCCAGTACAGCTTCACGGTGTTCGGTTAGGGATATCTATTCCTGCATCTTTATATTTCCCAACAACAGGCTACGTTTATTTCTAAATGTGTCATCTTTCTAACTTTGTGGGTCTTCAAAGTAAAGCGTTTGGCCTAGCGTTATTTAGAAAGTCGACGCTGAAATTAGCTTCAGATTTGGCAGTTAACTAAACGTAACGTTTAACGTTAGGGAAAGTTAACCTAACGTTAAGTTACAAGAACATTCCTCCGTTGCTTTGCACCTGTTTAATCTTACTGTTGTCATTTTGGGCAAAGCCCTAATGCTGTCTGAAACACTTTATAAGATTTGTAAAACCTTTTTTGTGTGAAAATGGAAAAACGGCAATTTCACTGCTTTTTCTGCTTGTAACGTTAACTCACGTTGGTTAGAACCTGAAACTGAAAAACTGACAGTTTCTTTTGTAGTTCTTTGACAGTTGACGTTGAAGGCCGTTAACATCTTAACAGCAGCTTTTAACTGAACTTAATTCATAACACCACGAGTGGTTAACGACCAAATGGAAGGCATGAAGATTTACGACTACAGTAATAGAAGTTTTGATGATTTATTTGACGTGTGAAAGCTTAAAGCACGCGGAAATTGTGGTTT